>NC_057938.1:53822044-53894544 GCF_018555375.3 Anguilla rostrata | reverse complement strand
GAAGTAGTTGTTTGTTTTTTTTTCCCCCCAACTAATATCGCTGGCTTTAACAGGATGAAGTGGCGCGCTTGATCTGAATCCGCCACTGTGACGGGTGACAGAGGCAAACACAAGGTGATGATAAACAAGGCTAATGCATTCTGACAGAGGAGCTACACTAGCTGCTTTATGCTTGACTAAATCCCCCCATTTTCTGTGGCCCTTCATAAGTTATTGATTTTCTCGTTTTAAAAAGTAGCTGTACTGAGAGGCTTCTTCTGAGAAGGGGAAGACATCGCAGTTCTCTTGTCTTATGGTTTATATTGTAGTCCCTTTTTTTTGGTAATATCATTTTTTTTTTAATTCTCAGGAGAGGGTGGTGTGTGGAGGGATGGGGGGGGGTGGAGGTTGTTTGGTGTGTGTGTGTATGTGTGGTGTGTGGAGGGGTGGGGGATGTTTAAAGTGCTCAAGTGCTGATGCTCATTTCAGTTTTCCAGCTTTATTTGGCAAATGTGTCGCAGGTCTGCGCAGTTCTGCTGCAGTGCAGTGAACAGCTGCTGTGACTCTGATGCTCACGCTCTAGTGTGTGCAGGGCACTGTAGCAGGGCTTTGTCACAGGGAGCACGGGCCTTTCGGTAAAAGCACAAACTCTATCTTCTTTTTTTTTTTTGCGTGAGCACATTTTCCCTGTCTAATGATGAAGAGGTTTGTTGCTGAGCATGTGATCAGGTTTAACCGCCACACTAGTGCTCATGGTCATAGCCTGCAGAGAAGACCCCATCCCCCTCCCCCCACACTGGGCTGCGGAATGGTTAGGGATCTGGGCTGGTAACCTGGGGGTTGCAGGTTCGATCCCATAGGCACCCTGCTGTTGTGCCCTTGAGCAAGGTGCTTAACCCGCAGTGCTTAAGTAAAACGTCCTGCTGTGTAAATGTATTTTCCTTCTAAAAACTGTGAAAGTTGCGTAAGTCGCTAGGTGTGTCCGCTAAAATGGCCACCTGTAACGCAGTGACGCAGATCGCTGACTTGCCGTTCTGTAGGGCAGAAAGGAATAAGGAGAATAGCGTGTGGTTCTTCGGTCATAGTTGCGGTTTCGGCCGCATTCAATGGTCATACCGAATCACCGTGCCGTCCTTTAACAGGGCAGTTTTGGTGAAGGATCTTTGTCTTCTTCTTGTTTTTTCTTTTCACGTGGGCAAGTTGGCGGCCAGCTAAGAGTGGTCCTTCCCGACTCCGTTTTAACCCAGCGGGTACAGCGGGCGGCTCCTCCGGGCCGGGGACAGACGACCCCGCCGCCCTGCTGCTCCGGGAGATTAGGAGGGTTGGGTTACAGGGCTGGGTCCTGTGTCGGGCTCTGCAAGGGCACTTTTGGGCCGGGGAGTGACTCACGGACTGACGCACCTTCCCTATTGTCTCCGGCCTGTGCGGTTAACCCTTTAATGCGGACGGCCAGGTAAAGGGTCAGCCCGGGACGTCACCGGCAGGGTGTGTCATACCGCTGTATGTGTGGGCGGGGGTGGGGGGTGTGTGCATGAGTGTGCGTGGGCGTGTGTGTGTATGTGAGTGCATGTGTGTGTGAGAGTGTGTGAGCGTGTGTGTGAGTGTGCACCTGTGTGTGTGTGTGTGAATTTGTGTGTGTGGAAGCACGTTTGTGTGTGTGTGTGTGTGTGTGTGTGTGAAGCACGTGTGTGTGTGTGTGTGTGTGTGAATTTGTGTGTGTGGAAGCACGTGTGTGTGTATGTGTGTGTGTTTTTGGGCAGGTGAAGGAAGGCAGCTTCATTCCAGGCTGACGCGGTGATCAGTTGTTCCGACTGCGTCTCCGGGTGCTCTAGCACATTTTGGGAAGTCTGTCGGAGAAGGGAAACCTGCTCTGAAGTCAAAACTATTACTTTTCATAAGAACAATACTTTTTATAAAAACGTGCTGTACTTCACTCTGCTTCGGATTTGACCACTAGTCACTTACTATGTGGCTGTATTTTTTTTATTAAAGTAAAAAGTTGTCTAAGCAACATTTCATCATTGTTATTTGCAGTATTTTTTTTGTGAATCTGAGAAGTGATTTCCCGGAGTCTTGTCACGTCGTAAGCTGACAGATTTAAAAGCGCAGCGTTGGGAACGGGGTCGGCCGAATCGGTCGGGCGTGCGGGGCGTGTTGTTTTTTTATGTCCGGTGTGTTTTTGAACACCTCCCTGGTGCCTTCTCCCATTGCCGCGAAAATATTTTGGTGTGGATGTTTATTAATGACCTCCAATGGCCTCCGAGATCCTTTCTAATAATAAAGTGCTTGAGTTGTCAAGTGATGCCATAAATGTCCTAATCTGCTCTGACAAGGGTTTCTCACCCACGCCATCAATCATATTTTATTAGCTTTAATACGGACGGGACACAATTCGTCATTCGGACGGTGCGGTGGTGACAAAAACTGGTGCCGGCTGTTTCTCTGCAGGTGTAACTTTCACTCAAAGATGTCTGGTTAACACCTTGCGCCCCTCACAGACAGAGGGAGAGTGCCATCTTCAGTTTGTTTTTTTGGGTTTAAAAACCCGCGCGACCAACCGGCGGCCTGTTCTTTTGACGGCCCCCCCTCGCCCTCCGTCGTGTTTTGGGGGGGCGGTCAGGATCCCGCAACGGTCTTTGATTGCTGACCGGAGCGCGAGTCCGATCGCTTGTTTTCTCACGATAGAACAGTTCCACCTCTCAGTTTATATTTGTGAGTTCCCCTCCCCAACCCCTCCCCCAAACACACACATATGCACACACACACACACACACATACATACAAACATGCATGCACACAGACACGTACACACACACTCACACACACACACACATACATGCATGCACACAGACACGTACACACACACTCACACACACACACTGCACGTACACACACACACACACACACATGCATGCACACAGACACGTACACACACACACACAATCACACACACTGCACGCACACACACACGCTAACACTCAAACACTCACTTTTTCCGAGTCGTATCAGGTTTTTACATTATTGAAGCTAATGACCGTCAAAATCCCTTTTCAGTGTTTTTCAAAGAGGTGTATGGCAGAAAATCCGACCCGAACAATAATATTGTTTTAGTCTTAATTCTCCCCGCTTCGTGCTGGGAGTTTGTTCACGTGTGAAATGCCTTCGCGACCGCAAGGACCGTGAAATCCGGCGTACAAAGGAGGCCGACGCGCCTTTCTGTTCTGGGTTTCCAGTGAACGCACCTGATTTTGTGCATTCGTGACTATTTCCAAATAACCTGCACGGTGACAAGGGCGTTTCGCCTCCGCGAGACGGTGTCACCTCTTCCCCATTAGGGGTGTGCGTGAGCCGGGGGCAGACTTTCTCCCAGCTGTCTTTGGGTTTTTGTCACTGAGGCATGGTCTGGTCACTCACAAGCATCTCTTATTTGAGCTGAACATGCATTGCCTCTCTCCGAAATCCACCAAGGCGACTAATTTCTGCTCAGTTACCGCCACACCGCACCACAGCTGATTGCCACATGTGCCACATGTTTTCAGTCAAAATCTGACATTAGTTTTAGTCCCGGGGAGGTCTGTGTAAACACGTCCTTCTTATGCTGAAGGAACACCCCGAGTTTTATTTGATTTTAATAATATTAATGGAATCTGTATGGAGCTTGAATCACGTGTTTATGTACTTTTTATTACAATAAAGAACGTCTAGCAATAAAAATAGAAGAAAGAGCTACATAGAAGTAAATAAACACTGTGTTGAGGTTTTACTAAAGCAAATGTTTTGCATGAATCACATAGCCTATTTTCCTTCATTGTTGCTAAATTGCTCTGCAAATCGGGTACGGGGGTAATTCATCTTAAGTAATGTGCATATACAACACAGAATTGGACATATAGATATGTATATGTATAATAGGTTGTAATGTTAAGGAAGTGAATTTTGCAAGTTTATGAGACCTGCGCTATGTCTTTTTGATTAGAAGTGGTTTCAGTGTTTGTAGATCATCTAACTGTTATTTTAACAGTCTGTTGATTATTATTATTATGTTTTTTATTTTTATTTTATTTATTTGCATGCAGGTTTATTGGTTTTACATCTGCATTTATCGTTTATGAAAAAGTAGATGAGGCAAATTGTCATGGTCTGGATCAAAATTGTTTTAGTTTACAAGAATGTTGGGGAGAAGCCCACGTAGTGTTTTCTTTCCCGTGTATGGTATCGAAATCCACCATTTCTTTTGTTACCGGCAAGGATTAGCCCCAACAGAAGGGTTCAGCGTACAAGCTAAATTTAACTTATTTGCGCGTGAAGGGCCCACGGCTTGGATCGGCGCCCCTGCCCGCGCGCCTCGGCGTTCTGCGATACAAAACGGTAATCAACCGTCTCGAGCTTTGAGCGAAGCCAGAAAGGTGGCCAACAAAATAAGAATAAGTCTTACTCGCCCTAGAGCCTCGAGTAACTCTTTCGGGTCGCCGTGGTGAATTCGCAGCCCCCTTTATCGGACCTGCACATGCGTCAGCCAGTGACAGCAGGCTGGCTTAGGCGAGGGGAGGAGGAGAAGGAGGAGGCTGCAGCTAAAAGAGCCGGAGGATGCATGCCACACATTAGATATCCACTGAAAGACGGGAGCTGTTGACGGGGTGACCCCTGCGTGCAAGTCATCTTGCTATAAACAGAGGGGTGTGGAAAGCCATTGGTCCGAGTGGAACTTGTTTACTATTCTCTACCGCCGGGTTTATTTAAATAAACTTTGGTGCTTCGGGGGCGGCTTCTGCTACGAGCTACCGCCGTGGGGCCGCTGCTGCCTGCTGCGTTTTGCGCCGGACTCCGTGACACATCTCAGCGCTGGTGGGAAGAGCGGGTTTCCACGGTACCTGACATTAAACAAAAACCCGGAGAGCAATTGAGCGAAAACCAAAAAAAAAAAAAAAAGATTGAAGCCCGTCACTACCGGACTCAGCGTGGGATCGTTGCGTAATTTGTGTTTCACTGTGAGCGCGCAGTAAGAACGGAAAGGTTTCTGATGCTCAAAGGATAATAATTACTTCTGTTCGAATGACACCGCTGTAAAGGTAAGGCTGATTTTGCCGTGGTTCGTTAAAACTGAAAATTATTCCGATTCTTTCGTCGGGTTTTGAACGCAATTTACAAGTAAAGGCGTGCGATTTTATTTTGAATTAGCTTTTAATTTATGGTGCATGAGCGTAATGTTTCGCTGCGATTTTTTTTATCATAAAGGGCTGCAGTTGTTCATTTGATAAATTCATTTATTTCAAGCAATTTTGCTGTCTAAATTCATTAAATTAATACATTGCTTTTTGACTCCATTTTATGTGATGTGTACTATACTGAAAATTTAATTTAAAAATTTGCTCACAAAAAAAATAACATGGTCAATGCATTAATTTATTGGCAACACGAATTTAACTCATTGAAATGCTTGAGTAGTTTACTGAGATGGTGTTAGTATTTATTATTACCCACAGAAATGGTTATTGCTAATAGTTTAAATTGGTATAACTGAGTTGAACCTTTTTAAATGAAAAAATATATATTTTGGCTCTTCCTTTCAGAATTTAGAGGAATAATTGTGCAGTAATGTTAAAGCAATATTTGTTGTGTTTTCTATTTTTTATTATTTATTTTTAAAATAGTGTCTTAATCACATTTAGATGCAGAATTAATTACATTGTATGACCATTGTGAGAGATATTCAATGAACGTGGTCAGTACTCATAACAGCCTTTCACAATTAATTGTAATTCCAAATAAATCTTTTTGCTAATTTAACATTTTTATTAGTAATCTACTACTAATTTTTTGTTAGTAAACTTAGTCTACTTCTAATGTTACCTCTATGGCCATATTGGACCAAATAAACTAATGATAGCAAAAAACGTATATTTGTTACTGAAAGAAAATCAGTAGTACTATATTGCATAGAGTGCCATTGTTATCTGTCTGTTCATTTGGTCCGCTCACACTTTATTGAAACCTCAATTGAAACAAATTAAAACATGATTTTACAATAGGATCTTAATTATATGTTAAGTTTTTCCGTGAGTTTTTGTAGCTATTTGTGGATTTTTCCCCCCTTAGAAATTGATTAATTTTATATCCTTAAATGGAGAAAAAATGCTTGTATTTAACTTCAGCTGTGTCCAACGGACATCATTAGCTTGGTTTTTTTTTTTTTTGGTTTGTTTAGACCCATCAACAAACACTGTATGATCCCAGGATTTAGCCTTTAAAAACGCCGCGGTCCATCTCTGTGAATTCCAGAATGCAGGAATTGATAGGTTTCAGCACGAATTGTGTTGTTTGTTTATGCAACATTCCCATTTGCACATGACAGGTCTTCACTGGAAATGCAGGGTGGGTGGGGGGTAGGGGGGGGCATGCAGGTTTGCATTTCAGTTCCTGAATTCTCTAAAAAATGTGTTCAGTTGGAAGTAGCCTGTTGGGAGACAGTGCCGTTGAAGCACAATGTGACTTAAAACATAAGCAAAACCAAAAAAAAAAGATGTTTTGACCGATTTTGATCATGGGTCATTTTGGTGCGAATTTAAATAAAATAAAAGCGAAAAACGGGTAGGCCTGTGCGGGGTTGCCGCTCTTTCCCGTGGTGGGGGGGCATGTGGCGGCTGGGCATATGCGTCCCACTCCAGGGGGGGGGGGGGTGGGGGGGGTTTGCATTTCCTTGGGGGTCTCTGCGCAGGCGGGTTTTTGAAAAATCATCACCTCTAATGCGACTGCACGGCGTTTGTCTGTGCCGAGCGGCGGTGTCGGATGTCGAGTTACAGATGGGCTCCGTTATTATCCCAAACTGCACCGACATTCCTGTCTGCTCGCTGTTACTCTAATTTTTTAAAAATTTCCATTATGAAGAGAAGACTTGACATTGAGGGGTGCACACGTCATGGGGATCATTGCTGATGCACCTGGGTGTTTATTTTGAGTTTCTTAATTATTTGTAGACCAGCCGGCCTCTGTGAATTTATTTCTTGTCAAACGTTATTATTTAGTATCGTTTTTGTTACTTGTTTCGCCCAGTTGCTTTACAATTTAAGAATGAACAAATCAGCATCGCCTCGATTCTCCCAAGAAAACTGCACGTGAAAACTAACTCTCTTAGTTCAGTAGATTATTTCGAATGGAAATGCCTGCTTTCATAAAGCCTGGTATTGTGGTGTGAATCTCGCTTGTTGAAGGTGTCAAAAGAAAAATGGAATTGTGGTGAAGGTTTTAAAATGGCCGCACGTGCAGAGAGGGTTTTGGGCCTGGTTCTGCCCGTGGGAGGGAAGGGTTTTTACGGCCGGGCGGCTGTGCGGTGTGCTTGGTGGCGCGTCTTCGGTCGTGAGTTTTATTAAAGCGTAACTCTACGCGTTTGAGCACTGGGAACTGATAGGTGTAATGCGGTCGATAAGGGTTCATTGTGTGGTGTGTGTGTGTGTGTGTGAGTTCGTGCATGTGCGTGTGCGTGTGTGTGTTGGGGGGGTTGGCTGTCATCATAGGCATGTCATTTAGTGCCTGGACAGCAGGGCAAGAGTATGTGTGTGTGCATGCGTGTGTGTGTGTTTGTACATGTGCAAATGTCTTTGGTGGAGGAAATGTTTGTTTCGTTTTTAAAATTTTTTTTGTTATTCTTAGTGATGAGATCAGCTTATTTGCAATGGGCATTTGAAATAAACTACTTTAAAATAGAAGTTTTAGACTTTAAAATGTAATTTAGTTTCAATCTTTGCATTAAGCACAACATTTACGGCATACAACATTAAAGCCACCTTCCGTACACAGGTGATCTCTAGGTTTAAATAATTTCCCATTTTTAGTTCCAGAAATTAATATCTATTAGCAAAGACATCAGATTCAAATTTACTTAAAACATTTTAAATGAATGTAAAATCAAAAATCCAAAGGGATTTTTTTTTAACAGTCGCGAATATTTACATAACATAATAAAACAGAAGTGATTTAAAATCACACGGTGAACAGAAAACAGATGAATCGGTTAATTCACAGCCCTAAGGTTACAGTGAGACCTTTGGGAAGCCATTTATAACAGTGGAGAAGGCAGAAACCAGGGCCTTGTAGCAGTAGCAGCAGTAGTAGAAGTAGCAGTAGTAGTAGCAGCAGCAGTAGTAGTACTAGTGGTAGGGCCTTGTTGTAGTAGTAGCTGTCGCCGTAGTAGTAGTAGTAGTTGCAGCAGCAGTCGTAGCAGTAGCAGTACCCATAGCAGTAGCAGTATCAGCAGTAGTAGTATGGTAGTACATAATGAAATGTTTAGTGTTAATTTAACTCAGAAGTCCGTTTGAGTGCCATAAGAATCAGATGCACTCTGTCACAGCAGAGTGAAGTGTCGTAATCGGGGTTCAGTTAACACTGGCCATTTTACTGTGCGGTACTTCAGCTCCTGGGGGGGGCTGGGCGGATTGGGGGGGGGGGGGGGGCACTGGGGTGGGCAGGTCAAAGCTAATGAAGTGGCCCTCTTAACCTCCGGGGTCGTGTGGTTCCGGAAGCTACTGGACACTGGCCGTAGGAGGGGGAGGGGGAGGGTGGGTTAGGGGGGGCGAGGGGGGGGGGGGGGGGGTACTTCTGTACTGAGGGTGGAGGTCAGTGGTCTCTCAGGAAGCAGGCCACTCTGTGTGGACAAGTTCTGCTGCCACAGTGTCTGAACTTAGTGTGACAAGGTGAATTTATATATGTCAACTTCTGTACACTATAGAAATTCAGAGTCTGTAGACATAGATTTAATTAATATATTACATAATATTTGATGTAGGATTATGCAATGTAGGAGTGTAATGCAATAATAATTTAACATAAATATACAACTTTCAATTGTGAAAATGTTTTCTTTTTTATTTCGTTGTAAGTTAATAAACAAAAAAAACAAATTTCCTCTATTTTGTATCTCCCTTTGTGAAAGGAAGAAAGATAAAAGCATCTCCTTGTATGCAGTTACGTACATCTAACGCCAATGTGAATCGAGTTCATTCACCAAGTGAATACGTTTACCAAGTTGTCATTTTGTCAAATAAAATGGCGGTAAAATAATAAATTGATATTTCAAAGGAAAACAGCTTCTGTTGGCTACACGCATAGCTAACCTTGGAGTATTGGAGACAGGGCAGAACATCACTAATCTGTCACGTACCTCTCCTGTATTGTGTGCTAAAGCAGCACTGGCGTTTCAGCAAGAGTGAGCAAAGCTACTGCTTAAAAAAATATTTTCTTCTCAGTGTATAGCACTATAAATCTTGTAATTAAACGCGCGTACGTAAATAAATTGAATTTTTGCCCTTTTCGTGTTTCCCTTGCGCCCGTTTGGGCCGCTCCTGACATATATTCTGTGAAAAGGGACAGGCGACGGACGTGAGCGCAGACAGACTGTATTTGAATCGAACGCGTTTTTATTGGTTTTTAACGAGATTTTTTTGTTGTTGCCTGGGCCAGTTTTATTTCAATCCTTCAACCTTTCCAGGTCGGGTTTTCAGACGTGTCCCGGCAACGGCAAGCTGTGGGAATTTCCTCTCTTTCCTTTCGGGACCTGTGTGCTCGGCGGTCCGATCCGAGGGCGGAGAGAGAAAGAGAGGGGGGGAGAGGAAGGGATGGAAGGAGAGTAAGAGTTAATAAAGTTCAAACATGGACCTGGCTGTTTCTTGGTTTTTTTTTTTTTTTTTGTTATTTGTTTTAGTTTTTTTCTCGTCAAGACTGACGGGAGGAGGAGGCTACCCAAAAGCCCCGTGCTTGCCGGCGATGTGAGTGACACGCTTGTAAAAAAGCAGAAAAGCGTGAAACCCACGCATAAAAAGCGCTGTTTGTAATCGGAGCAGGAGGGCGTGGCACCAGCTGACCCATGCGACCTTTTCCCCGACACTCTTAACAGTTAAGCGCTGCTTCTGATGTGGTCCCAGCAGAGCCGCGGTAATCAAAAACACAACGTGCGCAAAAGAAGAGGGAAAGGACCTGAGAAAAAGAAACGCACCGCTAACTTTCCCGTGACCCCCAAAGGCTGCTTTTGGGTGACTGCATTACCACCTTTAAAAAAAGAAGCTACAGCCTCTTGGAGACTAAACGGCATCAGCCTTGGTTGGCTGATTTTAATTCAGTCCCGTTTTGACATTGTGGAATCTAACAACTTTCGTTTTTTTGACCGTTTTGGTTTTAATCCTCTTGTATGTTATATGTTACACGCTAATCTACTCGTGTAGTTCCTTTAGTTTTTTATTTTAAACCAGCTGAAAGTGAAACTGTGAGGTCATGGCCGTTGGTTTTGGTGATGCCCCGCCCCCTGCCTCTCTGCGCCAGTGAGACCGATAACTTCAGTCCAAATTCACCTGGAGACGGTTTACAGATTAGTCTGCTGGTCGCATCCACACCAACAGCAACATTGTACATATTTAATCACCAATCCCATTCCCGGGCAGATACCCTTACATGTAATTGATTAATTGGTTAATTGTGCATGCAGCCCACTTGAAACAACCCCACTTTAATTTCTTTTTGGACGCGTCTCATACCTTTATTTTCTAAATTGTTTGCCCATTGTTTTTAAATGAGAACACGATAGGCCTCTGTGACTCTGTGCCATCTATTCCTTTATGGTAATGCCTGGTCAGTAGAAAGGGTTGCTTTCTTTTTTAACCCCCCCCCCCCAACCCCACCCCCCACCCTTGTATGAACAATGAGTACTGTAGCATCCTGGGATATGGTGGTTTCAATAAAAGGTTGACCCCCCCAAAAAAAATATTCCATCTCCTTGCACTTATTCCACACCTAGTGCGGGTTTGTTTGCATAGCTATTACTTGCCAGCTGCGTGAAATTTTCAGACTTGTCGAAGATTTACCGTTATAATTAGTTCCTCAAAAACAGAGCGTGGAATTTTAATAAGTACCTGCTGGCTCTCCCCCGTCCCGGTCTGCCTGCCCAGGAGCGGTGCGTGGTTCGGGACACTGAAACGCACGGGACGTCCAACCAAAGGGAACAACGTATCCCTCTCTTCTGGGCGCTTGCAAGCCTAACTGCTGTTGCCCTATGTCCTTCGAGAAATGTATAACTGAAGTAAATATTATGTTTGGTCGACTCTGAGGAGATATTGGACAGGATTCTGTCAGAATTTTTTGGTAACTTTGAATGACATATGAATGCAAATGTTATTAGATGATTTTTGGTGACTGCATTGTATAGATATAAAACTACCACATCTATTTAATCCCTATGGGTTAAAATTAAGGACAAATGTTGATTGAATCCCGGCCATTGTGTACGGATTGAAATTGCAGACCTAATCATCGCGCTTGGTTTAAAATTCAGTGGTGAAATATTAAGGACAAAGCGCCATATTAGACTGAGTGCTATCTAGTGCCTAAAAATAAATAGACATAACAACTCCCCCCCCCCACCCACCCCGTGCCCAGTCGGTCCCCATGGTATCAGTTCCCCAAAAAAAACAAAAAAACAAAAACTGGTTCACGGTTAACCGCTGTAGAAGTTCGCTCGTGAGCCTGCGAGCCCTCTGGTTCTGCCAGGGGGTGTCTTATTTGGAGTCTTAGACCGTGTAGAGACGGCCTCCGTGTCAGCCTCGTTAAATCTGGGATTGTGCAGTACGTGGTTCTGTGTCTCTCATTGGCCCCTGATTAAGCGTTTGGTCATGGCAAGCGGCTGTGGGTTCCCCCTGCCCCCCCCCCCCCCCCTCTCCACTTGGGAGAATTTTTCTTAGTCTGACTGATGGGAATAATCTGGTCAAATTTACAGTACATTAAAATATTTTCACAAAGACTAATTTGGAGTGATGGATTTTCGTGTTTCGTGTCACTGTCGAAAAAGGCTTTTTTTTGTTTTCGTTGAAAGAGGCTTTTGAGAAATATTGCCCACTTTCGTTTTGCAAATGACATAACGGTTCAGTACATTTAACTGCAACTCAAATATTATTTCAGACTGGCTAGCTGACGATGGCTACTTTTACTACCAGATTTATGTGTGGTGTGCGTCGCTGGAGTATGTCTTGGTTCTGTATTAGTAATCCGATTGGCCAGGTTTCTTTCGGCCTACATGACCCAGAGAGTGTGTGTGTGTGTGTGTGTGTGTGTGTGTGTGTGTGTGTGTGTGTGTGTGTGTGTGCGTGTGTGTGTGTATGTAACTCAGAAACTAAACAAGTGATCACAGTATATTTCTACAGTACAGAAATGCAAAACAAAGAGTAATATAGTATATTTAGTAGTTTTGTAAAATATATTACATGGAACTAATTAAGTCATAATTTCTATAACTAAATGAAAGCAACCATTGTAATCCAAAGGCATTCTTTCAAAAGAATGCTTTCAGTTTGTCCTTTTAGTCGTCTGTGATTGGTTCCTTTCCAGTGTTGTCTGGCAAAGTATTCCGAAGTCTAGGAGCACGAAAGGAAAAGGCGGTCGCACCACTTCTCCTGAGTTTCCCTTCTGGGAGGCGGAGCAGTCCGTCATCGGGTGCTCTCAGATTTCATTTGGGCTGGTAGTTAACATATCAGTTATATATTTGGGTGCTAAACTACGCTGTGCTTTTTTTTTTTTTAAAAAAGGCCCTAATATTGGTTCTAAAACTCAAGAGGAACTCTCAGTGCCAAGGCTGAGCAGGTAGAGAGGTTCTTGTCAGTGTTCTTGCGGCAGTTGCGTCTGTTGTTCGTTTTTGTAATACCACAGAAGAAGAGTGCATCGCAGTGGTCCTTCCTGCCACTGAGTGTGTGTGTGTTAGTCTCTCAGCATCTGTCTCGGTGAGGATATGACTCTTAGCGCTGTTGTCAGCGGGTCTCCCTCATCATAACCGAAAAGGGGAGGAGCTCTCTTTAGTCTTCACTGATGCTGACCAATCACTGTGATTTGCCGCGGTGAGCAAAATGTTTTGATTGACCCAAACAACTTTGCCGCCCCATTGAAACAGTATAAACTTGATGTGATGCTTTTTCCATTTTTCACCGCAATAGCCTGAAAGACACTTTTTTTTTAACAAAAATAAAAAATAAACCCCCCCCCCTTTGCCTGAGGAATGGGATTATCTGAAATATCACGCTCGATTTAATCATCACTTTCCTACATGTAATTTCTCGGGGGGGGGGGGGTGAATTCGCACTAGTTCACAAAAGAACAAAGGAATGAGCTGTAGACTTTTTGATTTGTGGAAAAAATGTTCGGCCTCCGCCACATTACTGAAGATGGCATTGATCAGGTCAGGGCTCGCTGGAGGAGGCAGGACTTATTACTGGCTGCATTTCACTCGCTCCCAATTAATCCATTTAAGATTCACTTGTTAGTGTTGGCGGCAGCGGCGGAACATGCTTGGCGTCACGGCTGAAAAAAAACTCCCTTCCAGACCTCTGTGGTAGATATGCGGTACTGGCACAAATTCTGGAAACACGGCTTTTACAAACAGAGAGTTTGATGATCAGTGCCGTATTTTGCAACGATTTCTCTCTTTTTGGCTAAATGTAGATGTGTAATAAATGTAATATCACCACAAAATAAAAATGATGAAATAATTAGCATTTGTGTTAAACACGTTATAGTCATTGTGCCTGCCTGTATGTGTTAGTTCACACCTACATGATTGAGCAGCAATGTGTCTTGCTGTTGGACATTTTACAATCAGCTTGAACTTGTATTTTCTTTGTCCAGTATTTTTCTACCTAAAAAGATAAAATTCAATCAAAAAAAAAAAGCTTTTTTTTTTGGCTTGTTAATTTATTTCAAATTACTGATGGTCACATGATGTCATTACCACTCATGGTCAAAGACTGTTTTAGATACATCTTTACAGACAAAAATAGCTCGGAAGAAGCAGCAACTGAAGAAAGGACGGAGATAAAAGTTTTAAGAGTACTAAACGTCTTTAAGTGCAATGTTTCCATGATTTGGGCCAGTACTGTGTGTGCTGTTTGAGCTCAGATCGTCCCCTCCTGGGTAAGCGGGAGGTACTACAGCAATACTGAGGGAATACTGAGGTCTGCTTCTGACTGCAGCTGTCTGACTTCACCTGGGATAAGAACATTATTACCTGCGTCCATACCATGTTGGGAACCCCCTTCCCTCCCCCAAATGTAATGCTGTCTGGTGCCGTCGGGTCCCTCTGTTACCCCTGTGATGGAACGGGACGTTCTCAGTGGGACGCTGTGGAGTCTTTTCTGGACTCGGATGCAGAAATCTGAAATGTACCCTGAATTTAAAAAGCAGCAGCTATATGTCCAGGTGCAGAGCTTTTTCCGTCAGTGCCAAGCTTGGAGGGAGAGTGTATTTCTGTGGCAGCATGTGTGTGTGTGTGTGTGTTTATTGTGTGTGTGTGTGTGTGCAGCATTGTGTGTTAGTGTGTGTCTGTAGGGTAGGGGGGTAAGAGAGAGTGTCTATCTGTCTCTCTGTCTGTCTGTCCATCTGTGTTTTTGGGTTTGTCTTTCTGTGTTTCTTTCAGTGTGTACGTGTGTGATTTATTAGTCAGGCACAAAGCGCAGTTTCTTAACATAAATGTCATCATTCCGTGCCTAATGCGTGTGTGTGTGTGTGTCTGAGCGTGTGTGTGTGCGTGTGTGTGTGTGTGGATCCCACAGTGGTAGGCTCCTTTCAGCAGCTGATTTGAGTTTACTGTCCAGCTGTAACCGCCAGCTTCTATGGCTGGAGAGAGAGCGAAAGAGAGGGAACGAGAGAGAGAGGGGGGAAGGAGAGATGGAGAGTGAGTGAGTGAGAGAGGGAAAAGGAGAGAGAGAGTGGGAGAGAGAGGGAGGAAGGAAGGAGGGAGTGAGTGAGAGAGGGTGAAGGAGAGAGTAAGAGAGGGGGAAAGGAGAGGGATTGAGTGAGGGGGTAGGAGTGAGTGAGAAAAAGAGAAAGAGGGGGGAAGGGGAGAGAGAGGGGGTGGGGAGGAGGGGGAGAGAGAGAGAGAGAGGGTGGAAGGAGAGGGGAGCGTGTCCCTGTGGTCAGGGAGGGACTGATGGGAATGGGAGGAGATGTCTGAGGTTTTTTTTTGTTTTGTTTTTTCCCTCGTTTGGATTCTTTTGTAAAGATGTGATGTAATGTGACATCTGTGGGGTATCCCTCTCCGAACCCTCAGCTCTGTAAGGAGTCTGAGAAGTGGAACGTTTCCTTAAAAAATGCGGTTACCGAACTTTCTCCTGCACGAACAGCACTCAGGTAAACTTTTAAATTCCTTTTTTTTTTTTTTTTTTACTGGATTTATGCTCTATTCTATTCATTTTCCATTGTGTTGTGCAGCTGAAAGACCGCTTACTGACTCTTGGCCTAGGTGCAGAACTGTTTGGACGGGTTTACTCAGCTACAGGCAGTGTAACAGCTGACATGTGTACTGTGTAGCCTCCTCATTCTTAACCAACCTGCTACCGGCGGGGTGTGGTTTGAAAGAGAGCTAGAGAGGGAGATTACTGAGTTAGTAATGAGTATTTGGTGTTTCATTTTTAAATAAATATCACTCATCTTTCCAGAAATAAATTGTGAATTAAAGTATGAATGAGCAGTGAAGTGAGAGGTGAAAGTTCCTGTGAGTGGGGAAGTGGCTGAAAGACGACGAGTTTGTGGCTTATCATTAGATATTATATGAATCATTCAACAGTCAAAAAAAATTCTGTATATGACTGCTTTTCATTTGGGAGGGAGAGGAACAGACATATTAATTTACTCTTTTTGTTTGTTCATGTTGGAGTTTCCACTGTCCAACAAGATTTACATAAAGTTAGCTTTTGTTCTGTTTACGTCATTTTTTTGTTTTTTTGCATGATCGTTCTCTCTTGCACCCGAGTCTGCAGGAGAAATAAAAGGCTTTCTAACTGTGAGTGCCATTTTATAAGCCTAAGAGTCTATTTTTATAACGGTTTGTTTCGCTGGACCTGGGTCTTTAAAAATTCAGCTGGGAGAGGAGAAAAATAAGTCTGTTTTGATTATCATTTCTGTTTCTTTTTTTTTGTTGTAAATTTGGAACTGCGGTTAAAAGCTTTGAAATGCCTTGAATAAGAACATTGAGAGAGTGAACTTGGGAATTCAGTGTCAGTGTTGTGGTGAATGTAAGGCATGTTACATGCACGGACAACTATGATGAGCATGTAATGGATGGTTTCTTCTTGTAGACGCACACATTCTCTCTCTCTCTCTCTCTTTCTCTCTCTCACTCTCTCTCTCTCTCTCTCTCTCTCTCATTCTCTCACTTCTCTCTCTCTCTTTCTCTCACTCTTTCTCTCCTCTCTCTCTCTCTCTTTCTCTCCTCACTCTCTCTTTCTCTCTCTCTTTCTCTCTCTCATACTCTCTCTCTCTCTCTTTCTCTCACTCTCTGTCTCTCACTCTCTCTCTCTTTCTCTCTCTCATACTCTCTCTCTCTCTCTCACACACACACACACACACACACAATCACTTCAGTTTTTTGGGTTTTTTTTTTTGGCAGCCACAGTTAAACATTCAAAAAATGACCCCCAAAATATTTTTAAATGTCTGGGATGCTAGACCTTAACTGCTCACTCTCGGTGTATGCTTGTCATAGTTTTACAATCTGTGTGAAATCTGACTGATCAGTCGGTTTACGAAGATACCACAGAGCATATATATATATATATTCATGGAGACAGAGCAGTACCTAGCTAGCTGTTCTACTGTATCTTTTGGAGAGCTGTACGGTTTGCAGTCAGCTCACAGCTAGCCTGTGCACCCACCTCAGACTCCCTAAAGGCAGACAGGCGCACGCGTTTCCTTCTTCATCGGTCCCTGTGAGTGGCCTGGACAGTGTTCAAAGAACTGAAATATCAGCTGCTCTTTGGAGTTCATAAAATATCGACTCCAAAGAGGTTTTTTTTCCTGTGAAATACAGTGTGATTTAATTCTTTGTTTGAGGCCTTTTATAAGGTTTAGCTGCAGCCGTTAAGGGGTCCTGCATTGTGAATGTAGATAGAAAAACAGAATGGCACATCGGAGCTTAGTTTTGATTAATTGTGATGAAAATGACTATACAGCTAGTAAACAGTATAAGCTACCTGTAGTGCTCAGTTTGTGTTTGACACTATGCAACCATTCTTCTAAAAACAAATGAAAAATAAAAAAAAACATGAAACCGAACGGCCCAAATTTCATAGCAGTGACCCATCTCCAGGACAAATATAACATTATTAGACTATGTAGTGACGGTCATTCAGCCCATCAAAGCCAACCTTATACCTACAAACGAGAGCATGGCTTTCAGATTCTGGAGGCCAGCAGTCTCCCCAGGTTTTCAGTGTGTTTCAGCGCTTGATTTGTGTTATTGTTTAGCTACAACAAGCACCTTGTTTCCAAGGTTTAAATTAGCTGCAGATTGAAAGGAAAACCACAGGAACCAGGAGACACTGTGAACCTCCAGGACTGGAGCTTTGAGTCCCCTGAACTAAAGAGGGTCCAACACCCTATCGGACCTGGAGGGTCTCCAAATCTGGGCTTTTTTAAAAAGGTGAATTCTATAAGTTGAGGACAAATGTTGATTGAATCCAGGCCAGACTGTGTTTTGTGATTTATGGCAAAAACTTGAAGTCTGGATTCCGTCTCTTTTTTTTTTTTAAGTTGATGGCAAACTGTTTTTGTGGTGGGATGGAAATAGCTCCCATATTTGAAGTCAAACAAATATAAAATTGTTTTTTTTTAATTTGCCATCGTTTGAAAAATGTTTTCCGTGCCAAATAATACTTCATGTGCATATGATGTGAGATTTTTGTTTATTTATTATGAACCATATCTCAGTCCCTGTTAAATATCAGTGCTTAGATCAAACTGCTCTTCCAGTTGAGCAATTTATTGTTCCGCACAAGGGAGTGTCAGATTCATCCTTGGAAAGTTATCGGGGAGGCCCTGTTGTTCTGCTTAGTACCATTTGCAGGTGATTCCGTTGCTAGTATTTTTTTTTCCCTCTTGTCCGGTAATAACTCTTTGGAATGATGATTTGATAAATGGATAAATGTTCTTTTTTAAAAGAACGTCAGGGCTGGACACATAATCCATGACCTGTACTGACATGGGTTACCTGTACTGACATAAGTTATTTTTAGAGAAATTAAATATGCGCCAGACGAGGCATCAGGAAGTATTAGCTTCTACCCAGAGAGTTTGTGACATAGCTTGCCAGGTCAGATGGTGTAAGCCTAGAACACTTGAGTGTCCAAAACCAGTTCTAGATTCTCACTGGACAGTAGACACGATTACAAACAAAGAAGGGCTATTAAGGACCTATTTGCGACATTCCAATGTTCTTCTAATGTAAACAGTGTATTCCCTTAGCGGTCAGACACAGGTTATCTGTAAAGTTGCAACCCATATACCATAATCCAAGTGTGTGGTTCATGTGTGACGTGATTGATTGATTATGAGGCAAGTGCAACCTGTTTCTCCTAGAAGGAAGGAATAGGGGTGTGTGTTTGAGCATGTTTTTTGGGCGCATCGACTCGGTCTGGTTAAAACTGGTTGACATTTCCTGCCACGACGTTCGCTTCCCCCTCAGGAGCTCAAATGCGGTTGGCTCAAGTCGTGTCCTCCTGCTCTCCTGATTGGCTCCACCCTGTGTCCATCACAAACCAACAGCCAGAGCACACCTGGTGTACTGTCTGTTTATCGGTAGACTGACTGAAATATACGAGCCCTAAAACACAAGGCTTTAGGGCTCTGAGTGCCTGCATCCTGTGTGAACGAGTAGGTGTACCTGCCAGTGGCATGTGGCAAGGTTTTCGGTGGGGGGGGACAGGGGGTGGGGGGGGGGCGAGAGGAAAGGGGCATTACAGAAATCCCCAGCCTACCTCCCCCCCCGGCAGCTTTACTTGTACTTATTTCACTAAATCTGTGGAGGAAACAGAAGATGTGGAACTTTCCGGATGAAAAGAGCAGCTGTCCCCCCTGGCCGGCTATCCCCCCCCCCCGGTCTCTGTGGTACCTTTGTTCCGTGTCCCCCCCCCACCCCCCACCCCGCTGACGGGGGCCGGGCATTTAGCCGGTTCACCGCTGTGACGGGGGGCATTCACCTGCTGTTCAGGGGGGTAATAATGGAGAGCTCTGTGCTGGTGACTCACACTGCTCTCGCTCCTTGTGTAAGGTCTACAGTGCACAGCGGGACTATTTCAGTTTGGGGTGGGGGGTGGGGGGGGGGGGTTCTAATTAATACCTAAGAGTAAGAATCTGTGTAGGATGGCGGTGTAAATTTAGGAGTCATTGGAGGTGATTTCTGATGTCTCTGTATTTCTCCCTCCTCTCTCTCTACCCCCCCACCCCTCTCTCTGTCTCTCTCTCCCTCCCTCCCCTCAGGTGAAGCAGTCCCACAGTGAGTCACATGTTGCAGAATCTTCCAGCGTCAGGTAACGTCGCCCGTCCCGACAGATCTGCATGACAGAGCCTGCTTTTCAACGAGTGCCCCTGACAGACCGGTGGGACGATGTGTAATTAGGGCCATTAGTGTAATTAATTAATTAGGGGCCGGGTCATGTGACCGAGGAAACACGCAACCTGTTTTTTCCGGCCTTGTCCTCAAGAGGTCACTGTCGGCACCCTAACTGCGGCAATCAGCGGGATAGGGTCAATGAGCGTGTCTGCGTGTGTGTGTGTGTGCCCGTGCGTGTGTGTCTGTGTGTGAGTGCCCGTGTGTGTGTGTGTGTGTGTGTGTGAGTGTGCACGCGTTTCTGTGTGTGTGTGTGTGTGTGTGTGCCCGTGTGTGTGTGTGTGTGTGTGTGTGAGTGTGCACGCGTGTGTGTGTGAGTGTGCACGCGTGTGTGTGTGTGTGTGTGTGTGTGTGTGTGTGTGAGTGTGTGTGTGTGTGTGTTTGTGTGTGAGTGTTGTGTGTGTGTGTGTGTGTGTGTGTGCGCGCGTTTCTGTGTGTGTGTGTGGTGTGCCCGTCGTGTGTGTGAGTGAGTGTGCACGCGTTTCTGTGTGTGTGTGAGTGTGCACGCGTTTCTGTGTGTGTGTGTTCGCAGTAAAAACGACGCTGAACACACACACGCTTCTCAGCGAGGGGAGAGTCCGCGGGCCGGTGCTCCATTGTTTGTTCAGCAGGTCGGATCCTGTTGCTCTTGGACTTAAGTGCATTAGGATGGATGTGGCTGGAATGAGCGCGGAGCGGCGGGGAAGTTATTAGAAGGGGCGCGGACACTCTGTCAGGAGAATTCCTGGGGTGACATTCGGGGGTATCAGCAGATTTCTTGGGCCCGATGCCGGCCTCCCAAACCCCCCTGGGGAGAAGGAATTCGACTGGGTGCTTTACCCACCTCTGGTCCAGCTGCAGTCAGCCGGTCAGTTTGGGGGGGGGGGGGGCGGAGGGGTGGGGGAGGGAACGGCATTTAGAGGATCGTCCGAAGTCTGCAGTTTGGCAGCTTTATGCATTTAGTGCTAGCAGCGGTAACGATGGGGAAAAGATGTTGGGGTTGAGCGAGAAAACAAAAACAACGTCTGTGTGGGAGCGCTGCTTTGCAAGCCTGCCGTACGCTAATCCCAAGCTGTTGATCGTGATTTGGTGACATTTCAAAAACGTTCAAGTTTTTGTCAGTGGATGAAGAATATACTTTTTTCTGCTTCCAAAACGTGAGAACCGAATGGGACGTGACCTGTTTGACGTTTCTGCGACTGTGCGACCTAGACGGGCAGTTTTCCCTCTGAAGCCTATATGTACTGAGGTTTCCCAAGAATGAGAAGAAAAAAAAAAATCGACTCGTGTCAAGATTTTCAGCACTTCCTCTATCGTTAGCAGTTAGCAAACCTTTTCACATCTGACAGATAAAGTGACGTCAACATTTAAGGAAAGTCTTCTTAAACTGCTAAAAAAATATAATTTTTGTGCGTTCATACTCAGCATGTGGAAGAGGCCTAAGTTGTGACAGAGGGGTGTGATTTGATTGACTGAGTGGGGTCTCTGGAAGAGAGAGGGTCTAATGTGGAGGCCTAAGTTGTAACAGAGGGGTGTGATTTGAGTGACTGAGTGGGGTCTCTGGAAGAGAGAGGGTCTAATGTGGAGGTCTAAGTTGTAAAAGGGGTGTGATTTGAGTGACTGAGTGGGGTCTCTGGAAGAGAGAGGGGTGTAGACGCTGGGAATTCGGCGAGGGAGGTCTTTCATATCCTGTCTGTGCGGGACTCCTGTCTGGTTTGGGCCGGTTGGAGAGAGGTCCTGGGAATGTGATGACTGCCTCATCGGAGCTCGCGCACCTCAGCGAAACCTCACCCCAGCGCTGGCCGACCCCCCACCCCCCCGGGGGCTCGGTCTGCGGGACCTCAGAGCTCACCGTGACCCCCCGCCCCCCAAACCCCCCCCACCCGACACCCCAGGGAACATGGCGGCAGGTCAAACACTGCCTTTAAAACAACAAGGTTTATTCAGCGTGCTATACCGTGGTGTAGACCTCAGAATCACCTCCCATGCGCATAAAATGGTGTGTGTGTGCGTATATGTGTGTGGCTGTGTACGCATGCATGCGTGCGTCTGTGTGTGTGTGCACGTGTGTTTTTTAGACTGTGAATGTATACTTGTATGTGTCTATATGCATGTGTGCGAGTGGATCTTTTGTGTGTGTATGTGAAAGAGAGCAAGCGAATGGTTATATGTGTGTCTGTGCGTGTGCTTGTACGCACACGTGTGTGTGTGTGTGTGTGAGAGAGTGTGTATGAGAGTTTGTGAGTGTGTGTTAGAGCAAGTGTTTGTATGTGCCTGCCTGTGTATATCTGCATGCATGCATGTTACTTTGCTCTCTTGCAGTCTGTCTCTTCTCTCTCTGAATGATGGGAAGTCTTGTTTCTGTCTCTGAGCATTGGACCAATAGCAGTTCCTGGGGTCAAAGGTTACCATATGTTCCATATCAGCCGTTCGCTGTTCCGCAGAAGATACCAACTCAGCTTACAGCTCGATATCCTGGGAATTGACTTGTCATTTATAAGACCTCTGCACTTTGGTACAGCGTCCCAAAGAAACAATTTCAGTACCAGGGTAAATCACTCTTGAAACACATTTTGAACTTTGCCATTCAAAAAAGAACAAAAAGAAAAAAAAACACACACACACTTCTTCACGCTTACAGCTAGGTATCGTCGTATAGCACTGTGCGCGAGAGAAAAGAAATAGAAATATTTTGTATATGAGGCCATGGAGACCAACCTCTCTCATTTCCAGCTGCTGAACTGAGAGAAACTGTCAGAGAAAAACACACTGAAATGGAACCAAGGCAGGCCTTCCATTGTGTTTCCATGTAAAATGTCAGTTTTTTTTGCATGCAGATCTGAGGTATTCTTCCTTTTTTAGATATGCATCCATTTAGCTTTTTCTGTCTAATTATAAGAAGCCATTGAATACTTTTTTGCTTCTTTACAATGTATTTAAAATGCAGTAAAATAGAATGCACATATCTTGCATTTTTTTTGGAACGGTTTTCAAAAATCAGTGTTCTAGAACTCCACTGCCTTCAGTCACCAGTAGTGATTGTGACATCATCATTAGAATGTTCGGCTGAGACCATTCTAATCACACACATTGTGATCTCGCACCGTAAAGGGTTAAGGGTGAGCCAGCACTGTGCAGTCTACAGTACCCCTTTATTCTCATTGGTGCAGGGTTACAGGTCCGTTTCAGAAACATTTTAAGAAGCGCGGCTGTGTTATCTTTTAGCCACCCCCCTCCAGGCTCTCCCTCTCTAAATACCTCGTTTATATTCATCCGTCCTGCCTGAAAGCGAGATTCAGCCGCCCGTGAAGAGACGCTATCGCTCTCTCTCTATCGCTGTCGACGGACTGGCTTCTCGTCCGCGGCGGGGTAGATTCGGGAGTCACACGCCCGCGATCCGCCCCCCCCCTTTGGGTTTTAAGCCCCCGCCCTTTGATCCCCCCCCCCCACCCCCCACCTTTACCTGTTCTGTCAACTAAAGGCTCTTAAACTCCACGTGGGAGAAGATGTCTGTTGAGAAGGCCTCCTCCCGTCTCTCTCTCTCTCTCTCTTTTTTGGGGGGAAAATGTTGGCGCTCGGCCCAGCGTAGTGCCGGGTTTGACGGGGTCCCGGGCCTCTCCTGTCGGGACACCCCCCCCCCCGTGCGAGGTGCTACCTTACCTCGTTAGCACTGTGAGGTAACTCTGCACCTCAATCACACGGGCCGTTCAGTGGCTTAGACCGGGGCTGCCCAACCCTGTTCCAGGAGATCTACCGTCGTGTAGGTCTTCATTTCAGTCCTAATTTGGCACACCTGATTCTGCTAATTAGCAGCCCGAGGAGATGTCCTGCTGTTGAGTGAGGTGTGATTTGTTAGGGTTGGAATGAAAACCTAGGGGATGGTTGATCGCCAGGAACAGGGTTTGACACCCCAGGTTACGACTGAGGGGGAAGACAGAAGGGATCAAAGACACAAAACCCTTTTCTGTGTGCATGCATTTATGTATGTATGCAGCCCACGTGTTTGTTCAGTTTGATTTGAGCTGGGTCTGAGTCAAACTGCCGTCTCAGTTTGAATTAAGGAATACCGGAAACGCTGTGGACAGACATCCCCGTGTCCCTCACCTTGTTACATTTTCCCTGCGTGTGTGTGGAACAAACTTCGACAATTTCGACATTCTGGCAAAAAAATTGAATTTTTCTTGGAACAAAACATTTTCTCTTCTGCACCGAGGAGATGGAGAGAATGCAATGCGTCAAGGATTATATCGAGAGGTTGGAAACTATAAATGCTAAGCTGGCGGGTTTTTTCTCTTTGTGGTTAAATAATAGGGCTTGAAATAAAAATCCGGAACATTTTTACAGGTCCTGACAGGTGAGTAGCTGCTTAATGGTTTTTTTTTTTTTCATTATTTTTGTTTTTCAGGTCTATGGAAATGCAGGACTTAGCTAGTCCTCACAATCGAGTCAGCACCGGTGATCCCTCCGCCTCCAAACTGGACAAGTCTAACCTGAGCACTGCTTCAATTACGTCCAATGGCACAGGAGGTGAGATAGGGAGCTCTCTGCTGATTGGTTGATTGGTCAGTGATGATTGGAGGTGTTCCAGTGCACGGCTAGACGGCCCGTTCTTCAGCAAAACCACTAGTGATAGTTCTTGCGTGCTCTTCATGTGAGGGGCAGTGGTGCATTGTGGGAACCCACAAAAGCAGGAGAAGCCTTGATCTCTTTTAACTCCATTAGACGTGACTGTCAGTTGTAGCCCCCCTACACACACACACACACACACACACACACGCGCGCACACTTAAGCCTTTGGAGGGACGCAAGCACTTTATAGTCCCTTTGTAAGTGTGTGTAAACAGTGAATATAGTACTTCAGTATACACTTCTTCCACTTTGTCAGATTTTGGCCCTTTGCCCAGATCTGACTGAAAATAACTTCCATCAAGAAAAGGCGATATTAAAGCATCATTTTCTTTTCATGTGTCAACACCAGCAAGAACTTTCTCCTCTGCCTTCTTTATTGAAGTGAAGAAAAAAGCTATTCAAACAGAGCTGTTTTCACTTAGGTTAAATACATACACGGAAAAGTGAATAAAATCATGTGAAAGCTCTCTGAAAGTAGTTTTTACGCAGTAGAGTCCCGTTTTATTTTATTTTATTCTTTATCAGTAAAAATCTCGAAGGTTAGTATTCCTAACTTATAAACGGCGCTGCTGTTTTATGAATTTGCCGTGGAAAAAATGATGTAACGTTTCTTTTTTTTTTGTTTTACATAGAAACCCGTTTGTAGCAACAGACACAGACGCTGCAGAGTGAATAAATCTCTCTAGATTAAAGGGGAGATAATGGATTTAGCAGCGCTGCGTAGAGGTTGACTGCACTAGTTCCAAAACAACTGCATACCTGGCGTTCTTAGAAAAACGTCGCCAGATTCACCCACGGGATTGTGGGTCTCTCTGTCTAATCCTTGACGATAATTCATCTCATTTTTGCACTTTTCCTATTTATGTTTTTGAAAATCCAGTTTGGTCTCTAGCCCTTGTGTTTTTGACTCTCGGTTTTAGTGCTGTTTCAGTTGAAATATGTGCAATGGCAACCAGTCATATTTGGTAATCGGGCTGGTCCACCATGCAGTAATTGTTCAGACAGGCATAGCCCTATGCTCTCATGTCACTTTTTTACATTTTACATTAGATTATATATGCATCAGTTCAATTCAATTTCATAATCAAGGGAGCGCTGCAGTCCTACGCTAACTGTGCTGTGACGTCATACCCAACCGACTTTTCAGATTTTTCAGGGAGTGATTCTTTTGAACTTGTGGGGACTGCTTCCATAGACCCATCGGAGCGGGAAGCGGCTCTGAAATTCGGGGGTTCCTCCCGTGAAAACAGGGCCTGCTTCCTCCCCCCCCCCGGAATCAGCCCGGGTTGTGTACCCCTGGATCCCGACCCCGGGCCCGGCTCTCGAGGCTGTCTAATCCAGATCAGCCGGTTTGGCCCGGTTTATTTATAAAGTGTGTTTATTTATGAGCCCCTCACGCTGCTGGGTCAGGCCCACCTTTTGGCTCCTGTGGTTGGACCGGCACCAGTGGAGGGGGGGGGGGGTGGTATTTATGGCCCCCAAGTGCCCAGTATCTGGGAGACAGGAGTCCGCTTTTTAAGAGCCCCCCCCAGATCCCCACGAA
Organism: Anguilla rostrata; assembly: GCF_018555375.3. Taxonomy (NCBI): domain Eukaryota; kingdom Metazoa; phylum Chordata; class Actinopteri; order Anguilliformes; family Anguillidae; genus Anguilla; species Anguilla rostrata. Next base: position 53,869,009 of record NC_057938.1, on the reverse strand, counting down.
TGCCAAAAACAGAGTGCCAAGCACTTCAGGAGGGAAGACGCACTTTAACGTGACCTGGAGGTTTAGATGATCATGCTTCACATTCGAGTGACGCACCCTGTGGTCCAGAGAGCAGTAGCATGCTTATGTGTGAGTGGACCAAAGCTGAGAATCTGGTGCTGAAGAACCCTCTCGGTTCTGTTAAATCAGCAAGTTCTGAGGAATCCTCTTGGCTCTCTTAAATCAGTAGATTCCCCCGCAGGCTGTTAGAGACCGGATTGTGCTCGCTGGTCTAACCCACGGCTAATTTCCACGTCGTTCGTTCAAATTTGGAGAAATTAACGGTGGCCTTCCTTCAGTCAATATTCATCCTTAACTGCGCCTTGCAAATGAATGTTTCCTATTTTAATCCCCCCTCACCATTTTCCCAATACAAGCACTGCTGGCTGAACTCACCACACTGTGGTCATGAATAAAGAAGAGACACTTAACGTTTATTTCTAAGTCAAAGCTACTGACAGGTAGAGATTGATTCCAGGCCAAGGTTCTGTCAGGCTGTCCTGAAAGTGGAAAGATTGTGACAGACAGGATTTGGGGATTGTGGTGGGACTTTTAATTTGGCGGGACCTTAATTTATTTAAGGTCACAGGGTCAAAGGGCAAGGTCACAGGTTCTCCGTTTTCTAGTTTGGTCAAGTGTGCAGGGGTTTTTATTGAACTTGACAAAAACATCCTGGCTGTTCCCGGAAACCTATTGACGGATAATTTAAACTGGATATTTATTCAATATTATTTCATTGTATAAAGTTAAGGGTGAGATTTTATCCGAGTTGAATTGAACCAACTTGCTCCCCCGATGTTGAATTGAACCGATAGCCAGGCGCTAATGGAAGAGTTTGTGTAGTGTTTTTTCTTCTTATTGTGATGTCACAGAAGTAGATAGCGGGTGGTTGTGGGTATTCATTAACGGTGTGTCCCTCCCCTCCTCCTCAGGCGAGAACATGACTATTCTTAACACAGCTGATTGGTTGCTGGGTTGCAGCACCTCCTCTTCCGCCTCAAGTATGAAGGACTATGGTATAGTGCATGCGTGTGCTGACATGACCCCCTCTGACTGCTGTGCTTTTCCTTTCGGTGTGTGTGTGTGTGTGAGTGTGCACGTGTGTGTGTGAATGTGTGAGAGAGTGTGAGTGAATATGTGTGTGAGTGTCTGTGAGTGCATGTGTGGAAGTGTGCACACGCATGTGTTTGTATGTGGGCGTGCGTGTGTGTGCATGTGCGTGTGTGTGCATGCTTTTCTGTGTGATGACGAGAGGCGACAACAATGAGTATCAAACAGGTCCATATACAGTGGAGTAGTTACCGTAGTTACCTTAATGTGTGATGTAATGTAATGTCCATGAAAAACACTTGCCACGTGTAAAAATCTGGCTCCTTTTAGGAGAATGTATTGTTTCGTTCCCACTAAATTGCATGAGATGGTGAACTGGAATCCACAAACGAAAAGCGAATATCAGCTAGCTGCCAAAATGGCATCGCAAACATTTCTTTCTAAACACATTCAATTATGCGCTGGAATCCTGATCAGCAGCCACGTATTTGGAGTTACTTTCAGCACTAAATATGTGAGTCAAACTGTGGAATACATGGTTACGGTGTAAATATCTTATTTTCTGCCGGACTGGTCTAAGCCCTGATTCTGCGGCTCTCCCTGATTTAGGGTTGTGATTTCCTGCCACGTGTGTTTTTTGTTCCTGTGGTCCTGAGGCCTTTCAGATGGGCCTGTTCCAGAAGCTTCTTTGGGCGGGAAAAAAATTAGCGTGACGTGCTCTGTCAGCGGCCTGGATTCGGTCAACGTTCGTCTTCTACAACTTTGACAAACGCCCTTACGGAAACGAGCTGCACTGGAACATATATTTCAAATGAAATATATTTATCAAGATATTGCGGCACTTGCAGCAGAGTGCATGGGAAAAAATAACATTATATTGCGCTGTGGAATATATTTTAAGGATTCAATTGTATATTTTTACAATTCTACATATCTACAGTATATTGTGGTGTGTTGCTTTTCCGTAAGGGTGCAAGGATGAAATATTTCTTAAGTTAGGCCATTTCGTTTTGTTGGACTCACCCAACTGCGTTTGTACAGTAAATACGAAAAGTTACTGCTGGAAATATTGCAGGTCTGTCTGTCTGCCTGTGTGTCTGTCAGTCACTCCATAAACTCCTCCCCCCTTTCAGTCAAAACGGAGCCAATGAACAGCAGCGAAACGGCGACCACCACGGGGGACGGGGCCCTGGAGACCTACGCGGGCTCAGGTGAGGCGTTCGGCTGCGCAGCTGCGACTGTATGTCCCTGACATCCAGCTGCAGGGTCAGGCCCGGGCCCGGGGCTCTCCCCTCCCGAAATCCAGGGGGGGGAACCTGTCCGTTCGTCTGTCCATCCCGTCCGTCCGTCCGTGTGCCCCGGGCCTACCCTTGCGGTTTGAACTTGAAATGTCAGTGAGCGAGGGGGAGGGGGGGAGGGGGGAGGGGGGAGGGGGAGAGGGAGGGGAGTGGGGGTGGTGGTGGTGGGTGGTGGGGGGGGAAAGCATTCTCTATTTAGCCACAATGCGCGGATGCACCGGGGACGGATTCCAGAACATTCCGCCGCCCCGCTGTGCTCGTAAGACCCTGAGCCCCGAACCTTAATCATCCCCCCCCCGCTCGTCCCGGCAGACAGAGACATCCACCTGACGGCCTGTCAGTTTCCACGGTGTCTGGTCTGTTCTCTATCCCGCGCCGAGCGTGCACGCGTCCGCGTGTGGCAGCAGTCAGGCTAGCTGTCATTTTTCTCACAGTTATTTAACCTCCATTTTAAATCGGTGTTTTGGTATATTTAGCTAATTAGCGCAATTAGCCAGGGTAACTAGTGGAAACAAAAAAACCTGCAAACACACTCTCCGTGACCAGAATGCCCACCCCTTGTACTATAGCAGTTGAGGTCAAACAGGTCGCTACTACACGTGACCCTACCAGCAACCTCCTGTTTACAACCTCCAGTTCCATAAATACTGGAGGTGTATTGTGACTGTGCCCCCAGACACCTCCTGATGAACAGGGAAATTAAATGGAAATGTCACGGCCATCATACCCGGTGGAGGTGGTGGTTTTGAGACGAGTGAGGCCTTGCGTTGGTGTGTTAGCGCCCGAGGCTCCCGTCTGCAGTCCAGACACGCTCACTCAGTGTCCCAGACTGCCCCAGTCGATTAGCGATGCTGTGAGTCGTGTCTTAAGCAAACAAAAGAACTGAGGTTTTGCGTGAGGTAAGGGAGACCACAAGCACCTGCTAGTCAAGCTGCATGCACAGTATAGCACATAGCAGATTTTTTTTTGTTTTTTAATTGTACAAATTCACATTTCTGTTCATCAGCACACATCTATCATGAGAATCGGCTTTTTAATAATGCATACCCAGCATTTTTCTTCTGCTTATTCTTCTCTTATTTTATTTATTTATTATTTATTTTGGAATTATTTCACAACGACACAATCTGTCTTTGTAGTGCTTTAAGTCCTGGCGTGCTGGCGTGGCCCTGTTGACCTAAGTAAGCAGTAGGACCTCTTAGAAAACAGAGCCCCCTCTCTTGACTTTGGCTCGGGGCCTGCGAGGAGCTTCAGGAGGAGTGTGTGTGTGTGTGTGTGTGTGTGTGCGCAGGCCGTCCTCACAGCGAATGCAGAATGTGAAGGCCTAATGAAAAAAAACCCTTGTGAAGAGGAAGAGGAGGAGGAGGAGGAGGACCGCAGGTGATCCTGCGGCTCGCGTTGGCCCGGACAAAAAGCGATATAGACGATGACAGATTTTATGACTCAAACAGGCTGTACGGGGGGAGGGGGGGTGGTTGGGGTGGTTGGAGGGGGGGCGGGGGCACGCACGGTAATCCACAGGCACAGGAATGCATTAACGGCCGATCGGCAAGCTGCCAGTCAGCGTTTATCCCTCTTAAACAAGACCGGCCTGCTTCCCGGTCTTGTCAAGCAACAGGCTGCGTTTAGACTGCATTGTGAATGACTGTGTGTGTGTGTGTGTGTACGTGCATGTGTGTGTGTCTGTTAGTAGAGTGTTTATTATCCCCATGAGGCAATTTGTTGTGTTGTGTGTGTGTATGTGTGTATGTGTGTGTGTGTGTTTGTGTCTATGCATGTGGTGTGTTATGGTAAAAATCAACTCAGGCAGTCCACCACTGCTATACCAAGCAATACACTGCATGTGCTCCTTTTTGTCAAAGCCTCTATTGTCACCGGTCGTGAAAGACAGCCACCGTCTTCCTGTGAGATATGAGATAATCCGTCTTCAGAAATCGAAATTATGTGACAGGCTGCAGGGTGATGGAGTGGATGACTGTGACTTATCTGTCAGGATTGAACGGAATACGGGGGGAGACAGAAACTCACATCTCCCCTCCCCCAATTGTTTTTACACTTCCAGCTATACATCTCTGGTGGGATCCCACCAAATGAAAATAAATTTTTTTTTAAAAGTTGGATTGGAGAGGGTACGATGAAAACGTGAGGGCGAGCGCGAGCTTTGAAGCGCGAAGTGTGATTGATTGCGAGAGAGCAGTCCCCGCGCTACGCCGTGTAGTTCCGTAATCTCTCGGACGGGGCCAACCAGTTTCAGATGGGCTATTAAAAGAGGGGCCTGAGTCCCGGCCCAGCGTGGCTCCCCTCAAACCGGATCGCCCCCCCCCCCCACCCCCCCCCCCCGCTCGATCAGAGAGGGGCGCCCGTGTGTGCGGAGCATCTGTCCCGGACGGAGCGCAAAAAATAGCGAGGGGGGGAACCCCAAAATATTCGACCTTTCGTAAACCGACAACTTCCTGTGCCTTCTAACTCTGGCAGACACGTACGTGAGTGGTGTTGTGGGTTAAAAATTTTTTTTTTTTTTTTAAAGAAGAACTTTTTGTCTTTGAGTTTCCTGATGTGTTTTTATTTTTGGTGGGGGGGGGGTAGAAACATGCTGGTCTGTTCTGGAGGTACACCCTGTAATGTGCGGTTGAACACGTAGTAAATGTCACCTTAAATAAAGCAAGGCGGCCCTTTTAAAAGCCTCTAGAGTTGAAGCTGTGGGTAAAGCCTCCTTTTGAAAGCCTTTATTTTGTCTCTCTTCTGTCCTTTCTTTCTTTCTCACATCAACTCCCTCTCTCTCCTTCAATATAAAACCTGAATACTGTTTTACGACATTGAATAGTCTCTGTTTTTTTTTTGTTTTTTTTAAATGGACTAAGTCATTACAACTTATAAAAATGTGTAAAGGCCAGTGAATACTTGAAGGGATTGTGTTTCCCTACTCAAATAGATCAAGGCAACCGGTTTCTGTAGACCATTTCAGAAAACTGATCGTGTTTGTTGTACAGTGCTCTCTAACCCATTTCAGTGATACCTGGAGCACACAAGAAGCATTGTGGTTCTTAATGTTTGATTGCAGAATAAGTTGCAATCAAACTTATGTTTTGCTTGGTTTGCTTGGTTTGATTCATTATTTTCAGATGTGTAGTGCACTGTTTGGAAACCTTATTTATACTATCTCTCTCCTCCCTCCCTCCCTCCCTCCCTCTCTCTCTCTCTCCATCCTCACAGTAATAACCAGTAGCGGTTACAGCCCAAGGTCTGCACACCAGTATTCCCCTCCCATTTACCCGTCCAAGTAAGTCTACCACCTCCTTCGGTCGGTGTAAGTCTGAGGTCATAATAGTTGATGATCAATATGTGGGTGCCAGATCATCAGATGATGTCAATATTTAGCATCATGTCAACACTGGTAAAATCACGAAAGTTGAAACCTTTTATATTTAGTTTTGAACATTTGTATAGTTCTTGCCGGTGTCGCCTAACTCCCTGAAGAACAGGGGATGGTTGGCGGGTTTTCGAGCGACGGTAAAGGAAAGCAGATGTAGTCAGTGTTCGAAGATAATTTTACTGTGTATTTTTTTTTTAGTCCTTACTGCAATGCACATTCTTTGATTGGATCTTTGATAGTAACATTGGGAGGGAGGGGTGGAGGGGCGGGCGGGGGGGGGAGTTCCCTGAGCCCGTGTCTTGCGCATGGAGTAACTGCGTGACTATCGCGCTCCCCCTGACCCCCCCCCCCCGCCCCCCCGCAGGCCGTACCCGCACATCCTGTCCACGCCGGCGGCCCAGTCGATGACGGCCTACGCGGGACAGACCCAGTTTGGCGGCATGCAGCAGTCCGCCGTGTACACCGCCTACTCCCAGACCGCCCAGCCCTACGGCCTCTCCACGTACGGTACGTTTCCCCAGCGTTCGGGGGAGAACGTTTCCGCAACGTTAATATGATACGGGGGGGAGCGCTTCTGCGAGGGTAATCGGGTGTTGGGAACATCTCCGTTATGTTAATGTGATATGGGCTGTAACATTTCAGCATGCGGGACACTTGCGCAACATTTATGTGGTACAGGGGGACATTTCTGAAACATTTATGTGGCACATGGGGACATTTTTGCAACTTTTATGTGGTATGGGGGGACATTTTTGTGGTAAAGGGGGACATTTCTGCAACATTTCTGTGGTAAAACTGGACATTTCCGCAACATTTCTGTGGTACGGGGGGACATTACTGTAACATTTAGGCGGTGTTGGGAATGTTTCCCGTAATGTTAATGTGTTAAAGGGAAACACACTGCACTGCCAAACACTGCACTTCCTTGATCTCTCTCTCGTACCCACTAAAGCACTTAACTTTACGTTCATCGGAGTCTGCTCTGACTGCTCCTGTCAGCCGTGACGCTGATTGGTTGGCATCGCCTCTGCTTAATGCTCAAACCCAAACGCGTGTGGCTAAGTGCTTAAGCGTAAATGTAAATGAATAAAAGAGAAACTGAAACGTATGAGGAGCGCCTGCTGAATTCGGCCAGCGATGGGGTCTGCGGCAGCGGGTTGTTTTGCGGTGATGTCACCGGGCGGGGGCCCTCGCTTTCTCCCGCAGATTTGGGGGTGATGCTGCCGGGCATAAAGACGGAAGGGGGGCTCGCCCAGACGCAGTCCCCCCTGCAGACGGGCCTGAGCTACAGCCCCGGGTTCAGCACCCCCCAGCCCGGCCAAACGCCCTACTCCCCCTATCAGATGGCAGGTCAGTAACACTCAACCCCATTCATACCCCCCCCCCTCCCCCCACTGTACCAACCCCAACCCTCTCTACTGATCTAAGCAGCCCCCATCCCCCCGGAAATGTTGATATAGCACCTCTGATGATGTGAGAGCCAGGTAGGTTCTGATGTAAATTACTGGTGCTCACCATGGGTCTGTGTGTGTGTGTGTGTGTGTGTCTGTCTGTCTGTCTGCGCGTTTGTGTGGGAGGGGGGGTGTAACAGCAAGACTGTGAACACACAGGTTTCCTGCTCTCCCGGAAAAAAACGAAAAGAAAATGTATTAAAAATGAATAAATAACCTCAATGTCAACCCACGTAGGCCAACAGAGTCTGAACACGTTTGGTGGGTTTTTTTTGGTTTTTGTTTTTTTGTTTTTTTGACATCGATTCTAAAGCCATCGGCCCAACGGTCACAGCGCTTTGATGCATTCCATCAAATCCATTATTATGGTTTAGGACTAGTGCAGTTCTTAAAAATAATCTCTCTCTAAGCCTCTTACTTTGAGTATCTTGTTACTAAGCCTGGAAATTGTTTTTTTTCTCTTTCTTTCTTTCATTCTTTCTTTCTCTTCTCTCTTTTCTTCCTCCAGGTTCCAGTTTCGCTCCGTCGTCGGGCATTTACGCCAGCAACAACTCCGCGTCCAACTCGGCGAACTTCAGCAGCTCACAGCAGGTACGCCGACGCGTGTTTTTTTCTGGTCCCTTGGTTTTCCAAATCACTGCGGCGGCGATGCGCGTTTCCCTTCAGATTGAGGCCTTTAGCAGACGCTCTTATCCAGAGCGACTTCCCCCCCGAGCGATGCGTCGCGAAGCCTCTATACACCCCCCCCCCCCCCCCCCCCTCGCGGGTAATCACTCTCTGGCCCGATAACAGCGGTGACGGGCGAAGGTCTGCTCTGGAAGTGCGCTCAGGCCGGGACGGCCTCGCCGCGGGGAACGTGGCCGTAATTTTAACGTCTCGCCGTTTTATTCCCTGCGCCGAACAAAAAAAAAAAAACTCGAAACAGGGGCCCTCGTCCTGTCCCGTTCGGACGGCCGACGGGTCGTTTTTGCAGCTGTCGGTGGGGTTTTGGGTCGGGATACGGGGGCAGGGCTCTATTGTTTTTTTCGATCCCCCCCCTTCGGACAGGTCTCCTTTCCAGCCCCTGTTACACAGGACTGTGTAAAACCCCTCTGTTTTGCAGTTCTGGAGACCTCATCATCTAGATGAGTTTCCATTGCTCTTCTCTATTGAGACGAGGCCTCAGTCAATAACATCAGTATTCTGAGCGGGGAAAAACTTCACAATGCCTCCGCAGACTCAACTGGGCCACCCGGCATGTCATGAGCTCGGAGAGAAAATATGAAGAAGTAGAAGAAGGAAGCAATATGTATTTGCTTTCTTTTCTTTTAATAAATAACAGATTGTTTCTCCGTGAGCAGCGCTGCCGTTGCCTCTGATTGATTGTGTTTCCGTAGGTTAAAATAAGAAAGGGGTCTATGGTGAATTTGTTATGTTGGTGTATGACGAATGTGGCTTTTAAACCAGCGATATAATTTGTGAGCTGAAGTATATAGTGGCCGTGGAACTAGAACAGAAAGTACACGTGAGGCACGAGGGAGACCTTTTTATTGTTCGCGTTCGGTCTCCTCAGGACGATCCCAGTGGAGCAGACGCTTGTAAAAAGCGGAATTTTTGCCGTCTTCAATAAAAAGCAGAGAAAAGCCGCTTGTGGACAAATACCGTGAAACAAGACGAAAAGTGATAAAACATCTTCTCTTCAAAGAGCACCGTAGCCTGACGTCTCCTGGAAGCCCGATAGCCTCTGTGTCGGGAGAGAGTTGACAAAATGGCCGCCGGACCTGGGACGATGGGGTTGAGACGGGATAGCATGAGGGATTTTTTTTTTTTTAATATTTAAATTTTTTAATAATTCTTTTATGCACGGCGAGGTTCTCGTGTGGGACGGATGCTGGCCCGTCCCGTCTGACCGGTAAGAGCGGCGGCTGCTGTTTTTCAGGACTACCCTTCCTACACCGCCTTCAGCCAAAACCAGTACGCCCAGTACTACTCGGCCTCCACCTACGGCGCGTACATGGCCTCCAACAGCAACGTGGACGGGACCGGCTCCGCCTCCTCCACCTATCAGCTGCAGGACACGGTGCCCACCCTGACGGGACAGGCCGGTGAACTCCACCCAAGTAAGTGCCCTCCCCCTTTCGCCTCCCAAACCCCTCCCACCAAGTACACACTGTGTAAGCCCCTCCCCCTTCTCCTCCCAAACCACTCCCACCAAGTACACACTGTGTAAGCCCCTCCCCCTTCTCCTCCCAAACCACTCCCACCAAGTACACACTGTGTAAGCCCCTCCCCCTTCTCCTCCCAAACCCCTGCCACCAAGTATACACAATGTAAGCCCCCCCTTTTGCCTCCCAAGCCACGCCAACCAAGTGCACACAATGTAAGCTCCTCCCATTTCTCCTCTCCCACCAAGTGAACTGTGTAAGCCCCTCCCCTTTCTCCTCCCAAGCTCCTCCCACCAAATGTACACAATGTAAGCACCTCCCATTTCTCCTGCCAAACCCCTCCCACAGAGTGAACTGTGTAAGCCCCTCACCTTTCTCCTCCCGAGCCCCGCCCACCAAATGCACACTCAGTGACAATTGCGGTGGAAACCTTCTCCAGGCTGCAGCAGCTGTTGCAGCGGTGAGCTGTCTCTTTAGCCAGGAAGCCCACGCCTGGTTAACGTCTTTCACAGTGAAGTGAAGTTGTCCAGAGGCACAGTCACATCGCTACTGTACTGGCTAGGGAGCCATAGTAGATGATGAGCAGGCGTGCATTAGATGATGATCGTGCATATATTTTTTTATTTTACTTTTATTTAACTATTTCATTTTTTTCTGTGGCTGACTAGTTGCCCAGACAGCTATCTTATTTAATTCTAATTTTTTTTTCTGCTTAATGAAGGGGGGCAAAGGATGGTGTTTCCAACCCCCTCCCAATTTACTTGGATTTGCTTCCCATGGTATTGGGACATGACTCAAAATGGCGGATGGTCCGCACCCAAGAAAGCACAGTCAGCCAATGAGTGTTGAAGCAGGGGGAGGGGTTTGGGTACTGGTCTTCAATCCAGATTTGAGTGATGCAAAGATTACAGGGCGGTACCTCAAAGCTGAGGGAACGTTCTAGGCCCTTGCAGTGATGAAAGGGGAACTAAGCCGATCCGAAATGGGAAACGTACACATAGAACGTGACGGGGGTTGACTCGATCCGCTCTGGTTTAAATCGGCTGGATCGGCCCGGGACGTCCTGTCAGTACTCTTTTTTCGAGCCGTGTGCTCCAGTGTGGTCTTGCTCTTCAGACGGTCGATGGTGATTAAGCTCCGTTTGGCTTTCCGGAATGTTCCGACGCTCCGTGTGTTATGGCTCTTCGACTGAAAGAGGGGGGTCGCTCTGCAAATTTGACCTTCCCTTCGCAAAAATGGGTCGGCCCGGATTCCGCCCTCGCCATCGACATGGTCAACCGTGGTCTCCAGAGGCGAGACCGAATGATTTAAACTGGGAGGCATTTTGATGCAGTTTAAGAAGACTCCACAGCTCAGTGTAACCACGTTTTTTTTTCCCATCTTACATGCATCGCTATCTCATTGTGTAATTGAGCTGAGGTATTTGCTTGAACCGACTGCATCCTTCAAGCGCATCCAAGTGTGTGGCCGGACATATTTGTTCCATTTATGGCTACCTTTCGCATGAATCCAAAGTATGGTAACATGGCTAACCTGCACAATTACTCTTCGGCCATGAATTCTGAAAATCCTTTCTGTTATGCGGTTCCTGATGTTTGTCAGAACAATCATAATATTCTCTCTTTCTTTTTGCTGTGGGAATGAACTAGAGGACTGTCTATAATAGAGGCTTGAGTGACAGCTGCGGCCTCCATTTTACACCAGTTAAACTCGACTGCGTTCTGACTGTTTCCCAGGGTGACGGAGGTTACTCGTTTGTCATCGGAGTTGTCGGAAACGATAGAGGGGTACAGAGCGTGTCAAGTGGTGTGCTGATGGAGCGCTTCGACATTATGAAAACTGTGACCCAAAGACAACAACAGCAATAAAAAAATTTCTTCATGAAGTAAAACAAAAAAAAAAATTCAAAGGGAAATTCGATATTCGGTGCCTTGGTTTCAGTCCAAAATAAAATCATTTGTGTTTCGTTAACTGTTTTATCTGGAATTCAATACCGCGTTGCGCTAAAGACCACATTTAAGATTAAATAATTAAATAACCAGTTTTCAGAATCAGTTTTGATCCATGATGTTAGCATTCTATGTGTCTGTGAGCTGGAAGGATGAACAGTGATTTATGTATATGTATTCATATGTGATTCTTAAATTTTTTTTTTAAATGAATGTAAAATGGTGAGAATCCACAACCCCCCCTCCCCTCCCTCATGACCAGGGAACACGACACCCCCGAATCCACTGCTCCCCTTACCCCTGGCCTGTGTTTATGTTAGGGCTTGGAGCTCTGATTGGTGGTGTTTCAGGTTCTGGTATCAAAGCCGGAGAGAAGGAACTGCAGCATTCCTGGATGTAATAGTCTGGGGGATTTTTTTTTTCCGGTTTTCCTTGGCAGTCATTCAGGGCCCTGATTAGGGAAGCTAATCATTCTTTTCCAATCACGGACACGTTCCGTCTTTTTTCCACCCCGTGCGCTCGGCCATTTTTCCTGATTGAGACATAACAGTATGCGAGCTGAGGCCTCGCTGTCTGCTTCTACTTAACTGCCTTAGCATGGGCTCTGTTTGGGGGGATTCGGAAGCTGTGTGTGTGTGTGTGTGTGTGTGTGTGAGAGTGTGTGTGTGTGCGTGAGAGAGAGAGAGAGGAGAGAGTGCATGTGTATGTGTGTACATTTGTTAGAGAGAAACTGCAATTTATCTGTGTGTGCATGTTTGTGTGTGTGTGTGTGTGTGTACATTTGTGAGACAGAGAGACTACAATTTATTTGTGTGAGTACGCCTCAACGGGTACCTCAACAGTTTGCTGTTTTGTTTTTTAAACAGTCCCAACCTTTACCCCACATCTATCCGAAATCATGATTCATGGAGTTATGCAGGAAATAATATTCACCGTGTGCACTGTGTCTACGCTTCCTGTCCTTTCTCAGTCCAGCTGGAGACATGGCTGCGTACTCATAGACATCATCGGTCGTGTCTAAAGCGTGTTATTGGTGACATGGTTCCGCTGTTTTTTTTTTGGGGTGGGGGGTTTGTGTGTGTGTTTCTGTGAGTGAACGTCCCGGTCCTCTCCCCCCCCCCCATCGCAGGCGAATTCGACACGGTGGCGAGCCCGAGCACCCCGATCAAAGACCTGGACGACAGGACCTGCAGGAGCTCGGGGTCGAAAGCGCGGGGCAGGGGGAGGAAGAACAATCCGTCACCGCCCCCTGACAGCGATTTGGAGGTACGCCCCGATACCTCTCCCATTTTGGGGCGGGGGAGGGGAGGGAGGGGAGGGGGGGGTAAAGGAGAAAAAAACCCACTTCACTGAACTGAGATGAATGAAGACAGGTTTTTACCGTTAATAGCTCTTATGCAGCCATTCGTATCAAACAGGATTTAGATTTGGCCTGTGAATAGAGACGCTAATCTGTGGGGGTTTGACTGGGGCTGCGTCTCTCCTTTTAAAATAGTTTTTTAAAAGGAGCAAATCCTACTGCAAATCCTAAACGGGGGGGGATGTTCTTTTTCCCGTCAGCTAATATTCAGTATGACGTTAAGCTCTGTTCATTACACAGTGTCGTGTAATTGGCTGTATGTTTTGCCCAATCAAAATGCTTCTAAAGTAAATCTCAGTTGATTTGTACACTCACTCAGTATGGCATGGTTGTGCAGTTTGTCAAAGGACCAAAATTAGATAAAGGTTTGGTTGCCAGTGAAAGGTTCTTTGGATCTGCAGGATTTAACAAAAAAAGACAAATTCATATTTTCCACTTTGGAAAGTCCAAATGAAAAACTGCAATCAGTCGGTGTGATGAGTATATTGACCCAAGGCTGCTTCTCTTTGTCACAGCGAGTGTTCGTCTGGGATTTGGATGAAACCATCATCGTGTTTCATTCGCTTCTGACCGGATCCTACGCACAGAAGTATGGGAAGGTACGCAACTCTTTTCCTCTCTTTTTTCATGCTAATTCCCACATTTTTCTCCAAATTTGGAATGCCCAGTCCTGCTCACGCTGGGACGCCCCGTCACGACCTCTGTTGTCGATTCGGGAGAGTGCAAAAACGAACGTGTGCTTTCCTCCGAAGCGTGTGATGTCACTGCTTCTTCTCACGTGGCGGCGGACAATCGGGCCTTCACAGATTATCAGTCAGAGGAAGGTGCTTCACATGCAGCTCAGCAGGTAAACCGCGAGTGGCCTGACTGACCAGCAGAGGTCACTGTTGTACGATCCCCTGCTGAAATCCTCCCATCCCCTGGGTGGCGCTGCTGCCAATTATGAGTCACACTGCAGGGCTGCCGGCCACCGTTGGTGCTGACATGATCCAATACCAGACCATGGGGCCCATCCACACACTGGAACAGAGCCTTAACAGATACCCAGACCTTAGGGCCCATCCATACACTGGAACAGAGCCTTAACAGATACCCAGACCTTAGGGCCCATCCATACACTAGAACAGAGCCTTAACAGATACCCAGGCCATGGGGCCCATCCACACACTGGAACAGAGCCTTAACAGATACCCAGACCATGGGGCCCATCCACACACTGGAACAGAGCCTTAACAGATACCTACCTGTGGGGCTGATCCACTCACTGGAGCAGCGCCTCGATCTACAGGTTGATCTACCCCCCCCCCCCCCCTGTTATTCCCGCTCTTTTTAATCGCTGCGTTTAGCGCGAAACAGAAATAATCGCTCAGTAAATATCTTAACGCAGGGACTTCTGTGGCCTGCGACGGCATGTTCTCGCTGCGCCCTGGCATGTTCTTGGCACTCATCCGCCATTTTAGCTGCCAGAGTTTCTGATGTGATTCCTTTTTTTTGGGGGGGGGGGGGGCGGGAGTTTCTCAAAAGTATCTGCTTGTTTGACAGCCTTGAGTGTTGTAAAAACATAGCTTGGATGTCACTTCGCTTAAGTGATGCTGGCTGCTTAAGAAAACAAGGAGTAGAGGAATCGAGGAAGCCAAGCTGGTAGCATACTTAAGAGGCACAGCTGCTTTGGGCTGGTGTTTAAATTTAAATTCCAAAAAGCTCTTCTGAACACTGTGTGCATACATGGTTTTATTTATTTTGTTTTTTTTTTGTGGGGAGGGCGAGGTTTGGGGGTTCAATTAACCTAAAATATTACTGATGTAGTCTACTGAAAATAAGAGAGTTTATCATCATTGCACAGGAAGGGAAATAGTTTTTATTTCCTTGTACTGAATGATGACGTGTTTGTGTCTGCCTCTTGAGTGTAAACATTGGGCTTCTGGGCCAAATAACACCTTTTTGAACTGTCCATGAGAAGAACCTCTTACTTCTTGATACTGTGGTCTCAGGCCACCGGGCCTTAGCTTAGCATTAGTGGAGAAACTCAGTGGATGAATGACTGCATTCTTTTTTTTTTTTTTACCCCCTCATTTACCAAATTACTAGCGAAGACAATATCATTGCAGAGTAGTACATTTGCAGTGATTGGTTTTTAGCGTGCAATAATGTGCTGTGTATGTCTGTCTGCTGATAAAACTCTTTATCGCACAGTGACGCAAGTATGTGCGCGAGCTGCGTAATGTCATTCATTTGCCAAATTCACAACAACAAAAAAAGTCATGTCACTGTCATCAGCTACATGTCAGTGTTCAGGTTTTTAGCCTTGCAAGTATGTTCTTCATTTTTGAGAGTGGATGAGGGCGGGAACAGGTCCTTTAGCAGTGACACATCGGCGTTGGTGGAGATAAGAATCTCACCTCCGTGTCGATCACATTGACAGGGGAATTCAGCCGGGCTCTATAATTTCCTTCATTTCGTTTTTAAGGGAAGCCATGTAATCTCCTCTCCGCCAGCCCCAGCCCCAGCCCCAGCAGCTGCAGCAACCCTCCTCACACACGCGTGTGGAGTTTCCGCACGCGCTGGCCTGGGTTTATTGTTCTGTCTGCGTCGGGGCGTAATTCTCCGCTAACGTCCGCTAAAGTGCTGAGCTAACGAGGCCGTGTGAGAGAGAGGCGGTGCTAGGCGGAGCGACTCAGCCTGCTGGGAGCGCAGCCCTTTGCTCACTTCTGGATTCACTCTTTTTTTTTTTTTTGTTATTTAACGAAGATACTAAAATGCGAATTATGATGCTTAAATGACGCTATCGTTAAATTCTTTTAACGTTCATTAGTTCCATTTGTCATTTCGGACGTATTCTTCACGGCTCGTTGTTTGTCTTTCACCTTTTAGACCGAGGCTGAGATAATGTTACGTTCACTCGTAATCTCAGACAGAATTTCACAACAGGACTGTAAGCTATTTGTGAATGCAACCTACATTTAAAAAAAATTGTGTTATATTAATGCTATTAATATTTATTTCAATGCCGCGCTGATTGATTGTCTTTGGGGCTTTCGCTATCTTTAAGCGTGCTCTCCGATTGGTCATAAAGGAGGTTAGTGGAAACCAATTAATAAGCAGGTTCATAAATAAACTCGGAGGCAGACGTCAGCGGTGTTAAAAATAGGAAATACCTGTCTGCTCCTTCTCCCCCTCATCTGTGTGTAGTACGTGTGTTTGCAGTCGTTTTAGACAGGCAATTTACAGGCCTTGTGGTAAAAAAGAATCAAAAATATTGGCAAAGTTAAAAAAAAAAAAAAATTTAATTTTTTAAACAGATGGTATTTCAAACTTGACCGTACGTTTCTGCAGTCGTGTGAATTGCGGAGGCATAAACCCAGAATCCAGATATTTAAAAAAGGCAGGAGTTCAGGCTCATCGCTCGTCGCTCATCGCTCGTTTCCCTCGTTCTACCCTTAAGAAATACGATGACAGCTGGTTCTATTCCGAGCCCGGACGAGACCCCCCCCACCCCCCACACCCCCACCCCCACCCGGTCTATTTATGCTGTCGCCATGGTGACCACAACCATCAAGTTCTAATAGATTTCTTTGGTATGCACCTCTAAACGACTTTAATCTCGTCCCGTCCGCGTTTCCCCCTGCGCTCCTGGGACGTTTTCATCCACTTCATCAGTCCTGACGGGATGTTAGGAAGCGGGACAGGGGTATACGCAGCGTCAGGACGGCTCAAAACCACGGACATTTGGTTTCCATTTCTGCTTAAAACGTCGATAGTTTAATCAAAAAAAAAAAAAATTTTCCCCGAAAAAATGGAATTTAACACAGTGGCGTGTGATTGTCGGAGAGTCATCTGTCTCCAGACACTTGCTCTGTTTAGCCTCTCGCGAAACAGGAAGTTGGAGAAGCCGCCGGCGGTGTTAGAGAGATTCGTAGCAGGTGTGGATTTAAACCCGGCGGCGTTTCCCTTTCGGATAATCACGGGGCGAAGCCTCGTCGGGCCAAGACCGGGGCCCGCGCAGCAGGGCTGCGAGCGTTACCGCGGGTACACGCCGCCAACAGGTGTGTACCCGCGGTCAGAACAAACAAACACAACAAAATCGCGTCGTCCAGAATCTCGCCGGAGCGCCCACAAATCTCAGCGGGGGGGGGCTTGTGCGTGTTCTGCCCTCTGGGGGGGGGGGATTTCAGCCCCACCGCAGCACAACAGCAGTGGGTGGGGGAGGGAGGGGGGGTGGGCACGGCTATTCTGGGCGCCTGACTGCTCCAGCCAATCACGGGGGGGGGGGGCCGGCATTTGACCCCTGCTGACCTATAGCGGATGATGGTTTTTGCAGCTGAGCGGCAGTTGGCGCGCTGAATTTTCGGAGGGGCCGGGGGCCTTTAAATAAGGGATTGTTGACGGGACGGGGCATGTGGGGCCCGTCCGTCATCATCCGCGCGGATTATTGGGGGATGCCAGCAGCGCGGTTTGGCGCTCGGGACGGGATGTGGACGCTCGGGTTCCAGCGTCGGGCGCGCTTCCATTAAAAAGGGGATTGTCGACTGCGCGGTCCGGGGCTGAGTCAAGTTAAAGTTTCACACCCCTCACCCTCCCACCTCCCCCTACACACACAAAAAACAACACAAAAATATAACAATTAAATAAACAAACAAATAAAACGTTATTATTTGAGCCAGCACAGTTCAATCCATCCAATCAGAAAGGTTTTTTTTAAAGTTATTATCCTGTATGAGTCTTCCAGTGTTACTGTATTCATGTAGGCCTGTGTGTGTGTTGTACTTTCACGGCCTCTTTGCGCACACGCTTGATGTAATTACCCCATGACATCAAGGGCAGTAGTGTAGTATGATGGGTAAGGAGTTGGTCTTGTAGCCTGAAGGTTGCAGGTTCGATTGCCCGGGTATGACACTGCCGTTGTTCTCTTGAGCAAGGTACCTAAACATGCATTTCTCAGTGTATACCCAGCTGTATACTGTAAATGGATGCAGTGTAAATTCTAAGTTGTGTATGTCGCTCTGGATAAGAGCCTGTAATGCCTGTAATGTAATATTTGCGATGTTTGTAATGTAATGACCCCATGACCACGGGCTGGCTCTGGCTCTTTCAGGATCCCCCAATGGCGGTGACCCTGGGCTTGCGCATGGAGGAGATGATTTTCAACCTGGCAGACACACATCTATTCTTCAACGACTTAGAGGTGAGTGAGGCCCTGTCCCCAGCGCAGCACTCGCTGTGTGCTGCAGCTTTGTGCCGACCTGACTACAAGACCCAGCATTTAAAAAAAAATATATATATATTTTTTTTTTATTCCAGTAAAGTTATTGGCTTAGTTTGGAGGATTGTTTCTCTGAACAAGCCATCACGTGACATTTTTTTTAACCTGTCATTGCACATATTTTGTTAACACAGTTAAAGAAAGTAAGAAAAAAAACCCTCAAACAGATGAGATAATATTCTGTGCTTGTAAGAGGAGTATCCAAATGTGTGTGAATTGGCTGTGGGGGGCAGTGAGGGGGGTGGGCGTACGCCTCATCACCTCCAAACGGGCGGGAACCGTGAGCACCACGGGCGAACAGAGCCAGAGTGCTGAGTGACAGATCGCCTAATAACACGCTGTTGTTTTAGCAACTCAAGTGCTCCGCTCTTCTGACGGGGAAGAAAACTGTCAGGAATGAAATTCATTCCAACCCCCGGCTCCACTTAAATTTGTTTTTTTTTTTTTTTTTTTACACAGCAAAAGGTTGAGTTGACGGGATCGACGGGGACAAGCTCCATTTACCAAAGTAGTTAAAAGCACCAAAGTCCATTTTCCCATTTTCCAGTAGTGCAGATTTTCTCTCAGACTGGTGAGGGTGTAGGGGGAGTTTTGGGGGGGGGGGGTTTAGTCAAAGGCACACAGCACACTCGGGGCAAGGAAGAGGGGAGGTAGGGTGGAGGAGGTGAAGAACGTGCTATTCGGTGTGTCTCTACTGCCCCCGTCTGGCCGAGCGGGGACTAACACCCTCGTTACGCAATACCCCCCCCATCCGTCCACTGCGGCCAGTTCACGTCGAGGTCAAATCTATCGTGTCAGCTGGATTGTACACGAGGTTCACAAATAGGCACCCCAGATCATGCGCTGATAACGCGTTTCTTCCTGTTCTTTTGTTTGTTTGTTTTTAAATGGTTGGAGTTGCAGAGTTTGGGTGATGGAAATTTTGTTTTAAGAAATTAATACAGGTGATTTTAACGTCTTGGTTTTTTAACAGTGTCTTTTGTGTACTCTTTACAGGAATGTGACCAGGTTCACATTGATGATGTGTCTTCAGATGATAATGGCCAGGACTTAAGGTAAGAGTACATGAGATTTTCACCACACCTTTTAAGACCTTTGTATTGTAAGAAAACATTTTGTTCTGTATTGAAAAATTGTTGGAATGTAGCCTGCCAGAAATGCTTTTTTAAGGAATTATTCTGTATTCACATTTTTTATTGAAATTGAACCCATTTTTAAAAAGTTTAAAGATGTGTCATGTTTCATGGTAAAGCTAACATTAATATACTGTGAATGTTTCAATAACAATACCCTGTAAGTTTAAAGATAAAGTCTTTTGAGAAGTATATACGTTTGATGTGCACATGCATTGTTGTGTTTTGTTTAGTCTTTTTTATGAAATGTATTTGTGTTATTGTTAATATTAAAAGAGGGATATAGACAAAAAAAATAAGTCTAATAGCATAAAAATAAAACATATCATTATTATTATTATTGACAGTACTTACAGTTTTGCAACTGATGGCTTCCATGCAGCTGCAACAAGTGCAAGCCTCTGCCTAGCAACAGGCGTCCGAGGCGGGGTGGACTGGATGAGGAAGTTGGCATTTCGCTACCGAAGAGTAAAAGAGTTGTATAGCACATACAAAAACAATGTCGGGGGTAAGCTTCCGTGTGTTCGTCGACGCAGTAGCCGCAAGGGTTCCGCGGTCTCGCGCGCGTTTTTTTAATTAACGGTTGGCTTTAAAAAACGTTCCGTGACTCGGACTCCAAAGCGAACTGGTCCCGAAGATAAAAACGAAACGCGAACCCTGTCCTTACCACGATGTTGTTATTCCTGTCCGTCCTTATGTTGTGTTGGATTCGTTATTAAAGCAGTTCAAGAGTTGTTATGTTTTTGTTGTTGTTTAAAGCATCTACTGCGTAATTGCCGGTAGGAAACTGCAGATAGCCTTTCTCTCATGTTTTGGATCGATACCTCTTCCTTCATAGCATCACCCAACAGCATGGCAGATGGTGTCTCTGTAAGTCAGAGATGTTGTGCCATTGCTGCAAGCTGTTATTTGGGGAACATTGCTGTACAAACCCAGCTTGGTCTCTCGATGCTCAAATCTACCCACTTAAAAAATGTGCATTTATTTTACTGAGGTAGGGGAAAAATGTTTTCCTCAAGAATAATTGCCCTCTAGATCAAGCCACAATTTCAACACATTCAAGACGTGCATCAATAAGAGGTCTGGGCATTGATTCATAGCATGAGGGAAAGGATAACAACTGTCATGTTGATTCCAAAAAAAACAGCAAATGCACTTGTATATTAACCTACGTAGATTTCCTTCCAATTTAATATATGGTGTAATTTTTCAAAGTTCCTTCCAGGACTAATATTTGCATTGATGTAGCATTCCAAGAGTACAATAAAAAGTTGGGTGATTTCTTAACCAAATCCTTATTCCAAGTTTGATTTTCATATACAAATTAGAACCGAATGTCTAAGGGAGAAATGTATTTTTCTTGGAGTAAAAACAAAAATGAATCCTCTCTCTAGCATGTTTCATGCCAGTCGAGGACAGGGCTACTGCTTGGACACCCTTTCTGATGAATGTCAGTTCTGCCTTTAATTATTCTCCATAGAGCCATGCACAAGGAGACTACCAGGTTTAGACTGGATTTTTTTTTATCCTCTAAAACATGCTCACTTGCATGTAAAAAACACGAAACTGTGGTCATTTTCATAGTTTAGTTAACTGTTCTTACGTTTGACCATTTGTTTTAATTGTTTCCTTCATTATTATAATAGTCGAGAGGCAGATTATACGAATATCTGCAGTTACCCAGGATGCAGTCAGCCTGATCCACCTTGGATCAGTAGTCTTTCTTGTAAAAAGATCAGTTTGGCTGTCAGGCTCAGGATTCCGTAACCGGTTCTGATTGGCTGGCTCGCGCAGTAGAGTCGTCTCATTCCCAGGGTGGAACGTTCTAGAAAGTTCTGACCTGGCTGTGAAGCCTAGCTGGTGCCTCCTGGGTTAAAGTGTGGCACTGCTCTGATTTTTTTAAGGGCTCCTAGGACCCGCCAAGCGGGACGCTTGGCTGCAGCTCCGCGCCGAAGTGGAGGCGCTCACGGACTCCTGGCTCACTAACGCACTTAAATCACTGTCCATCATCAGCTCCAGGTACCCCCATCGACCCTCCACCGGGAATGGCCTGTGGCATTCTGGGAATATGAGTCTTTTTTTGTCTCTGCATTGTGGCGTGAATTTTCGTGGCTTAGCAATGCCATTTCTGTTTCGCGTAATATTCATTTATGTAAAATGAGCTATTTGCAGTTTGAATAAGCCTTATTTTGTCCATTAGGACCATTAAAAAGTCAGTAATTCTCAACTATGAATGATTAAGTCCTTGCGTACAAGAACATGTGGAGTGTGCTCAAATCACAAAATGAAAGTTTAGTTTTTTTTCTAGAAGAATCTGACTTGTTTGCCGTTTTTGACCACAAATAGAACTTTGTTCTAAACAATTAATTTGTTCATGTCATTAATACATTTTTATGTATTATTTTTTCCCCCCCAGAAGTAACTGTGTCAATGTTTTGGTAACAACGACACAACTTATACCGGCACTCGCAAAAGTACTGTTATATAGTCTCGGAGCTGCATTTCCCATTGAAAACATCTACAGCGCAACCAAAATAGGTAAGAAATCCATCAGGCTGAAGTAGCTTTTCTGATGTGCTATGTAAAATGTATGGAAGTAAGGCTGTGGGGAGGAGCTTGTCCTTTTAAAAATATATATTTTATTGGATTCACAAAGAATGCACTACCCACATACACACATCATGGTCCTGAGTTTTAAAGTTTGTTCATTTTTTTCCCCCAAAGGTAATAACTTGATAAATTAGTAACAGACATAATAATACATAAATTTCTTGTAGATGGATTTCTTGTTAATTTTGTTTATATATTTTCCAAGTACATTCCGAAGGTTGGATGCAATATTGTTTTGATCTGATGGAAAAGATTTTTTTAATAAGTCACCTTCCTGTTTTTTTTTTAACTACTTCACTGTTGCACAATGTTGCTACTTGCCAGAAAACCACATTTTGTGTTCTTTTTCTCTCAAATGCATCCATTCTTGCACTGTGTGCACAATGTATGCTGTAGATGGCTAATATAACAAAACCAAATTATGATATTTTTATGATATTTCAATGATAAGATGACTTGCTAAGCCAACAGTCTATCACAGTTTTCTTAGCTACATGTTTTTTTTACATGACCTTTTGTACCATACCTCCACTTAAATCCAAATCTAAGCATAGTCTTGTCTGATCACCAGTAGTTCTGTAGTTGGTCCAAGTTTTTCTTTTTTTTCATTTTCTTGACTGTTTCCATGCCAACCCCTCATCTTGAGTTGATTCCGGAACATTACTGAGCAGAACATCAAAGACAGGAAACTGACCGTGCAGTATTGTTCTTTATCTCATCTTATTGTTACTGTGTCAAAACCCCCCTCCCCAATCGGAAACATTCGGTAAGCTGTCCAGTTCTTAGCTGTCATTCTTAGTATGGCAGGTTGGACGTTAAAAATTGTAAACGTTTTTTTTTTTTTTTAATATTCAAGGTAATTGAGTGATTTGGACAAAATTACAATGACCTTTCTACTTGAGCAGCTTTGTCACCGACCGTCCCGGTCCATTTGATACCAGAGTACAGAAAATGGCCAAAAAGGAAACCATTGCAATTTCATTAAGATCCCCATATGTTTCAAATATCTGCCCCCCTACCTGCCTTTATGAACCTAAGATGTAACAATATGTTCCTGTGGACAGAGTCCATTAAGTCATGTTTCCTGTCTGTTAGGACTGTAATAATAACAGGAAAATAGAGTGACATGTTGACATTTCAGTTTTTTAAAAATAAAATACCCACAATCCCCTCTGTCCCACCGCCACACATACATCCATATTCTCAGACTGAATCTAAAATCGCATACCACGTACTACATACTGTCATTCACCGCATTTAGTATGCGAGTAAAAAGTACAACGGCTTTTCGGACATACTACATCGTCATTGAAAAGCTCCACTCCTTTCAGCACTTGTCCGTTGATGATGGCGTGAGACAGGTGTGCAATATTTTTGCCCGGGTCGCGAACCATCGCAATGCATTGTGGGATACCCATGCCAACGTAGTGTGCAGTGTTTGCATGCTACGATATTTCATTGAATGTAGTATGACATCCTGGTATTTTTTCACGTAATATTTCATTCATGCTATTGTTTTGGACATGCTAAAAACGATATATAGTATGTTGTACATAGCATGCGATTTCGAACGCAGTCTCGCAATGTCAAAGGGGCCATTTGCTATCGAACAAAACTATGCACACCTGTGTTCACTGTTTCATCCCCTCTGTTTAATAAATAACCGTTGTATCCTATTTGAGTCCCGTGCAAATGAAAGAGGTTAAAAAGTTCATTGTTTTTCCAGGAAAAGAAAGCTGTTTTGAGCGTATAGTGTCCAGGTTCGGCACTAACATTACATATGTTGTCATTGGCGATGGGCGAGATGAAGAACATGCCGCTAGCCAGGTAAAGTCTCAGCTGAACTCCGTTCCCTTGTTTATCTTCCAGGAAAAGAGAGTTGCTTTGAGCGAATAATGCAAAGGTTTGGGAGAAAAGTAGTGTATGTTGTAATTGGGGATGGTGTGGAAGAGGAGCAGGCTGCGAAAAAGGTAACGACTTCGGTGAATGTTGGTGTGCCCGTCTAATTAGATCCGGCGATCTCGCCGCTCCTTTTTTGTGCCGTAGTTTCCTGTTTGCTCATGAATACAGAAACACACGGCGGGTTTGCCGGGGGCTTCTCAACGCAGAAAAGTCCTCTATATTCATGCTCTTGCATCCTCCTTTGGTTTCACTCGTGTGTGCTTCCCTGGCTTCACCTCTGTGTGTTATGGCTCTCCTGACTGCTAGCGTAGCCTACTGTAGACTTCGCCTACAATTAGTAAAGCTTGCACGTTTACTCGCAGCACTTGAAGCCACGCGTTCAAGCAAGCTTTTTAAATTATTTTTTATTTTTTAAAGACATTGTTTCAACAACCTGTTTTCAGTGAATTTGGTTTTGTGTCCTTTGAATGACTCGCCAAAGCTTGAACGGAAAAATACCGACACCGATTCTAATCGCAGTACAATTATGTTGAATCAGCAAATTCAGTTAGTCCAAACTGATTTTAATCGCTGTAATTTAATCTTAAACTGTGTTGTGCAAGCACATGCTAACTGAAATCATGGTCTTTTAATTCCACCGAAAAAGAAGATACTAATTATTATAAGAAATGTCTTTTTTTTTTAGTTCAGTGCAGGGCCTGCTGTCAACGTGTAGGCTACACGTCAAGTCAATTACCAAAGCGGGTGGTGTCCTTTCAAAACATGCAAGAGAACCTTGCAAAAATACTGTTGTAGTGTCTCGCCAGACTTCATTAGTGAATCCATTTAATGAAGGCAGAGAAATGTAGCATAGAAAGCATTCCCTGAACTATCATTGAAACTGCCAGGGAAGTTGCAAACATATGGTGATGTGATGGTTTATGGTATTAAAAATCATACAAGTCCACTGTCTCTCTCCTGGGTTTAGTCTTCTCCTTCCTGCAAATACCTGTCAAAGCCTTGTGATGACAGGACATTCTAGGCAAATGTGTTTGTCACCCTGTGCTTGATCTGTTCCTAAAATATTACAAAACAAGAATTTGTATTATTTTTAGTAACAGAAAAAGCTTGGGGTGACATAAAATAATACAAAACAAAACTTTGTGGATTTGCAGGTTGTGTTATTTTTTTTTTTTTGTCTGCTTATGATTGGTTAAAATGTCTGCACAGTGACATGTTTCTTGTGTGTGGACTTTTAAGGGTGTAAGAATTGCAATATATTGTGCTGATGTTCTTTATTAAAAGTAGTACAATAAGCACAGCACAAAACAGATTTACAACACAGAACATAACAGAATTAAAAAAAAAAAAAAACATTTTCAATTAGTCTCTGCTTCCACTACTTTTATGTCTGCATATCTGATTGTAGATTTGATAGTTTTATTTTTTTGGGGGGGTGCTTCTTGATGGCGTTTCCTGGGTGGTGGTGCACCTGGCTCTGGGGGGGGGTTTGCATGTGGTTGTTTTGAGGTGCTTTTTAAAAAAACGTGCAAACAGCCCCAAAAAGGAAAAGAACCTGTGCATGATTTGAGTGGTGTGGTGGGGGGCTTTTTGTCTGAAATTTCATTCTAGAAGGTTCCGTTGCATTCCGTGTGCATTTCTCTCCCTCCCCCCCCAAGCTTAAAACGGTGCCTTTGTCTCTCCGTAAGTCTAACTTGTTTTTTGTCTCCAACATAGCACAATATGCCCTTCTGGAGAATATCAAGTCACTCTGATCTACTGGCACTGCATCAAGCACTGGAACTAGAGTACTTGTAAACGTACCGCAAGCTGGAAATCCGTTTTTATATATCTATTTAAAAACAACAGTACACTGCAATTTGTTTTTGTTTTTTCCCCCCACCCCCTCCTTCTTTTTGTCTGTGATTTTGAACCTCTGGCTTTTAAATGATGAACTGTCTTAAGAAGACAAGGACTCTACATGCGAGAGGGAGTTTGGACTGCCAGATGCTAAACCCCTTTTGTGACGCTTCGTACAGCAGTACAATTTTTTTTTTCTTTTGGAAGCAAGGGTGTGAAGGACGCTGTTCATCGCAGCTCAAAACAGGATGCTTCTCTCGTTTCCTTAAGAGGACACTTACAGATTGGGCTTAAAACCCCTGGACTTCTCCAAAGTGGAACCCACCCCTGAACTTTTTCAACAAAGCATTTTACTGTACCTACTTACACCACTCCCCTGCCCCCCCAAGCAGAACTAGCAATAGATCTTCACTCTCATTAATGACAATCAAGTCTAGAACTATCATGTGTAAATTATTTTACGTTTACTAGTTTAATGTGGAAATGGATGTGTGTTTGAGAATGAAAACTTAATTGTCCTTTTTTTTGTAAGTTTTTTTTTTGCTGAGGAGAATGTGCATAAGGATTTGTTGTGCCTTAAAAAAAAGTTTGTGTGTTACATTGTAATTTTGTTTTTAAAAGTATGTAGATTAAAAAAAACCCCTTTGTGATAAGTTTTTTTTTTTTGACATGACCAAATTTGATATGAATCTGAGTTGCAGTACTGATTTGGAACAGCAGGGGGTAGTCAGCTGAAGCAAAGTTCAGAATAAAGCAGTTTGTGTTCAGTCCCATCCTCTCCAGCTGTTTGGCATCAGCAGTGGCATAACTGACTGAAATCCTTCAATGTGAATTTACACACACACACCATTGCTAGTACATAAGTGAGCAGCGGGACACCACTACCTTCACTGGGTGACCTGAGAAACAATCTTATCACTTCCTGATTGGCCTTGTGCAATGGATACTGGGAACGCACAATACCGCACAGGCGCCACGTCTCTGGTTTATGATACATATGTACTCCTTTTAGTAGCTGCGCTGTGCAATTAGTTTGATTACAGCATCAAGGTCAGAATGAAAACTACAATTCATGAATCAGCCTAGATATTTTGATGTATGAAATTCTCATTCTCAAATAACTTGCCCTCATATGTAGTCTGGATGTTTTCCCACTTTCCGTATGGCAAACCTCCATTGGAGTTTCAGGATTTTTAAAGAGCTGCTTCTTCAAACATTACAGCGGAGCATTTAACAGTGGATAGGACAGGAGATTAATGTTAAGTGTTTAAAATGAGCTAAATATTACAGAAATGTTACTCATCGGCACACTGCAGAAATTGACAAAGCCAACATTTACCCAGAGTGTGTACCAATCGCGTACCATGTACAGGGAAAAACGAGCGGACCATTTTACCCTTGAGCAAGGTTACATTTCCATCAGAACCCAGGCAAATCCACCTACTCAGCCAAACCATCCAGTGAGGAGTCATTTCCGTTTGAACCCCCCCCTGGGGATGGACAGTGGCACATCTCTCCAGCTAAACCCCACTTTGAAAGGTACTGGTCTGAGGTTTAAAACACAGTAACCTTCTCATCACTGGTCCACACCCATGAACTGCTGGGCATGTTCTTTTACACCAGCAGTATAATACCCCACTCAGTTCTGGCAGTTACAACCAGTCTAGTTACAAATGTTTCCTGGGTGCACAGCCAATCACGAAGATCAGCACAGCACAGTTAGATTCAGTGAAAATCCACGTGGGTTGTACAAGGGAAAGCATCTATATCATCAATGGCAGGTATTGAAAGTCTCTATACCGCAGAGAACCTGAATTAAAGAACCCGTTAGAACTCGGGACTACCGAGAGAACCATGGTAAGAAGGAACGTCAGCTCACAAGGACAGTTCAAATTTGCATAATCAGACACCAGGGTCAGGAACACTTATCACCATAGTAACTGCAGCACAATGAAGGAAAGCAGGCCAACCAATCAAGTATGAAGCGTGTCCCTCTTACCAACAACCACAAAGATACAAACAAATAAAAAAACCCAACAACCATGTCCAATTTTTTAGCTTTATTTTCAGCGGCTGTTATTCACACCTCATTTCTTAGCCTTGAAGTACTCTTCAATGACATCCTTCGCCTGGGACTCCTTGCCATAGTCCTGTAGAAATACAAAAATCCTTCAAATCCTCACCCAATACGACCCAACATCCCGATGTTCAGCTTTTTCCACAAATAAAAGTAAACATTCTATGGGTCATTTTGATTGGCTAGTTAGTGCTCTCGTTCAATCTTGAAATATGTTGTGCTTCCACTTCAGTTCACTAAGCAAAGGAAATCAGACCCATTGGGCATAATGAACCAGACTTTTCCCAGAACACACCAGGGCTCCACACCCCCGTGGTGCGTTGTCGCCATTCTTAGGGACCTCAGAGACCATGACGTGCTCCCGAGGCTCGTGCCCTGGCGCTCGCTATAGCCAGGAAATATAAAACAGCTGCATGGCACGCACAGCACAGCACCTGCATTCGCCTGGCACGGCCCCCCGACCACCCTCCACACCGCCCCCCCGGGTCCCAAAAACGACCCAGGAGCCACGCCTCACCTTGATGACGACGCAACTGCACCCCACGACCTTGCGCGGCTTCCCCTCGCGGTCAATCTTGCAGAGACCCACCCACTCGCCGAGCTTCTTGTTGTCGTCAACCTACAGAGGGGGGGTAAAGTGGGAGGAGTCAGTCAGCATTGCACTTTTGGGTCGAAGGTTAGGGAGAGGTTAGCACCAGCTGCTGCATCTCAGTCACAGTTGGGTAACGATGGCGGTTCTCCTCACTGGAGTTCAGTAGAGGGAGCCAAGCTATCATCACTGATACAGCACTGGCAAATATTTCCATAGCAGCAAACAGCACCTACTGTTCAAAACTGCACCCAAAGTCTTGGAGCGAGACTGAAATACAATCGACAGATCACCCTACTAGACCAGTGGTAACCAACCCTGCTCCTGGAGATCTACCGTCCTCCTGTAGGTTTACTCCAACTCTAGCAAAGCACACCTCATTAAACATCTAGAGGCCTCGTTGAGCTGATAAAGTCAGATGTGCCAAATTAGGAAATGAAAACTACAGGACCATAGATCTTCAGAAACAGGGTTGTCTCACCACTGCACTAGACGGCAGTCTTTACACTACATAAACTGTAGTGATACTCCGATAGAAAATATCGCCCAGATATTGGGCTGAGTCAACCCTACGATATCAGCGAAGCACATTCTCACCCCCCCCCCCAAAAAAAGGCGATAGCACACCTTGATGAGGTTGATTTGATGCTCGGCGCAGAGAGCCTCCACAAGCCTGACGTAGGCGGGCTCGTCACAGTTGGCGGCGAGAACACAGAGGTGGGCCTGGCGTCTGGAGAGCAAAGCGGTCGACACGGTCAGCCAATAGGATCAATGTCACACACGGAGTCTCAACCATTCAAATACAAAATAGGTTGAGAGTTCCAAAATGCAGATTACATTACAGGCATTTTAAACAGACGCTCTCATCCGGAGCGACTTGCACAACTTTTGCATAGCATTTACATGGCATCAGTTTGTACAGCTGGATATATTCTGAAGCAACGCAGGTTGCTCAAGGGTACAATGGCAGTGTCCTACCCAGGAATCAAACCTTTAGGTTTCAATACCAGTTCCTTGCCCATTATACTACACTGCTGCCCTACATGCAGTTAGACCACCACAATGAGGGCTCAGACCCATTAGAGAGGGCCAATAGCAGAAAATGGTAAGACCTACCAAATTACCAAACCCAGAATAAAAATCAGGTTGAACTTGTGATTCCAGTTTAAGACCGCATGTTCAAAAGGGAGCAGTGCGTTCTGGAATCATGTTTATCGGTACCAACACTCCTGGACCTCAGAAATATTTGGGTAACAATGGCAGTTCTCCTCACTTGTTTCAGAAGAGGGAGCCAGAATATCATCACGGATTCAGGAATAGGTAGGTACACACTTGCTGGTAACAGCCAAAATTCGTCGCCCAGTCTTCAGCAGAACCGTTACAACAAAAATTATTTTACACCCGGGGGTAAGAGCTCGAAAAGCCCGGCTAGTCAGATCCAGTATATTTGCCGTAAGTTCCATACTTGTCCAGAGCCTTCGCTGCTTCGCGGATACCGCGGGCCAAACCATCGTGGATGAGTGCGGTTTTCAGCACTTCCGGGAGAGCGGTGTTAACATCCATCACACCTCCGGCAGCGATGCTTTAAAACAGGACAGAGGAGACAAAAATTAAAATTTAGGTTAGGTGCACGAGTCAAGCGAATGCCGCTCAGACCCGCATTCAGCACGTGCGCGGCCGCCGGCAAGTCAGAAAAGGGATCTCACTCAAAATTAAGAGTGAAGGGGTATCCGACTAAAGAATGAAATCATCATTGCAATGCCGCAGCCTCTAAAATTATACCGCAAGCGATAGTTATGGGTTTCCCTTCGATACACCACACAATTTCGATACAGACAGAAAGTTAGTCGACTGCATAACATCAGTCCACTTACTTGCAAGATAGCGCAAGAAACTAGCTAGCTAGACACATTTAGCTAGTTTAAACATAATGTTCAAGTTACCAAGGCGCTGTAACAAAAACACGCACTCTTATTTTGAAGACTAAGCAATACAAAGGGGTTTCTAACTTACACTATTAATGCTGCACTGTACAACTGAACAGCTAACGTTAGCAACCATGCAATGAAATCTTCACGTCAGACTTACCCTTCCTCGGCCATTGTAGATTATCGATGGATGGCGGACGT
The DNA here is from genome assembly GCF_018555375.3 of Anguilla rostrata. Classification (NCBI taxonomy): domain Eukaryota; kingdom Metazoa; phylum Chordata; class Actinopteri; order Anguilliformes; family Anguillidae; genus Anguilla; species Anguilla rostrata. Next base: position 53,838,806 of record NC_057938.1, on the reverse strand, counting down.
AAAATTCTGAAATACGAAAACATGCACAGGGTTTGACCACAATACATGTTGGACTGTTCACTTTTGCGATGTTAGAAACGAGGATGATGCTGATTTTGTTCGGATTCTAAGAGAGACAAGTTGAACGTACCCAAACCTCCTTGTGACAGCGGGGAAAGAGAACGTCATAACGTCGACGTCATAGCTTTATGGCAAAAAGGCCCCCGGTGGAAGTTGAACAAATGTCCAAATTATTGCCTGTACAATATTTTGTAAAGTGATTCGCTTGATTTAATTTTTCTTAATGTATTTTTCACATTCTTGATTTAACGTACGCTTACGCACATTTATTACTACTAAAACTGAAAACGATGACAAAAAAAACATATTTGGCGTTAGCCACAGTTCGCAAGACTACACGTTATCGCCCATTCGCCCATACTCAACACTAGGGGGTGCATACGGTAGCTTGCTTGTTCTTCAGAAATAGTGGACACTCGAAACAAACCTTTTTCTTTTTTTTAAAGCAAAGAACAAAAGCCCAAAGTACTGACCTAACCCTTTCCCAAGAGTACACGGTTCTCAAACTTTGATTTATTGCAGAGGAATTCATATGAGACCCATGTGACCTCGAAGCATTCCTTCATATAAATCTGATGTTGGGACCTTTGTGATTGGTTTTTGAAGGAACCGGTATTCTCAGATTTGTCTGCATGATCTTATCAGTCATTCTGTGTACACGGAGAAAACGTATCCTGGTGTGACTGGAAGAACCATATCAACCGTGTGTGGGCTCCACCCAGTGCAACTAAGTATGCTCGTCTGGCCTCTCCTTTATTTATTCTAATGGTTTCATGCTGTGATGTTGTAAATTACTTGTCTTTTCCTCCTAGTTCTTGTCTTGAGATTTACATGTTTCTTTGGACTATAAGTTTAACTTTAAGAAAAAAAGTATAGTGCTGTCTGTCTCTGTCATAACAGTCCATAAGACCTGAATATGTAAAATGCACCAAGGAGATCCAATTGAAATATTGGCAGGGTTTTCATTCATGGTTTGTTGACTGATGTAAAAATACCAGTTTTTTTTCTTCTCACTTTTTCATTCTAAATCAGTTTTCCTGTCTAGAATATACATACCCCTTACTCACTCGTGACTCGTGCACCAACGCAAGTAATAAATGTTGTGTGCTGAAACCAGTGTTCTGACATAGAAAAAAGGAAAGTTTTTGTAAATGCACTCCAAATTGTCCTGTGTTAAATTAGCTCTGACTGAACTTTTAATGCACACAGTGCACTGGTGGTCACTACTAGACTGAGACAAGCTCTTTCAGAGAGCTGCTTTAGCACTGAGGATTTCTCCTGTGTTTGAGTGAGCATGCAACGGTAACGTGGGCTTACCTGCCCGCCCACCCTAATTTGGCTCATACCTTCTCTGTGCTCACGCTGGGACATGTTTCCCAACGGGGAGCAGCAGTGGGTGGTGAAATGCAGCGGAACACTGACTCACTGGTGTTCTAATGGGCTGAAAAATGGAATGGTCAGGTGGGAGGGGGGGCGTGGCCAGCCCTCACAGAGGCGTGGCCAACCAGGTGAGCCTCTGTCTTAACCTGTTCTTCTGCTCCTCCGATTTTACTCTTGCAAGACCTTCTAACTGCAAAGATGCCTGTCGTCATTTATTTCACCAGTGTCAGTGGATGCAATCAGGTATACGCACCTACACAGTAGGTGCAATTGTCTTTTCTAACGCGTTTGGAGCCTTTTGGATAACATGGTACCTCAACCTCTCAAATTCTTGTTCTGTTGTAGTGGTTCTAACTGGTCCACTTTCTTGTTTGAACTCAGACAAAAAAGAATCAGACCAGCATCTTCCAGCACCTGGACTCGAAGAACATTCCATACAAAACGGTGGACATCAGCCAGAGCGCTGATCTGAGGACGGAGATGAGGGACAAGATGGGGAATCCCAAAGCCTTGCCTCCCCAGATCTTCAACGATGACACCTACTGTGGGGTGAGTCCATCTTCTCCACCCTCGGAGCCCGGACAGCCACGCATGAGAGGAATAATCTTCTGTGCACCAGGGCGTCAGGCCTGTGCCGGCTCACCTGAAAGCTGTAAAATCTTTTACAGAGTTATACAGCAAGTCTTCTTTTAAAATAGTAATTTAAATGTGACCAGTAGCATATCCTCCCTTAGAGTAAACAAATGGTTTGTATATTCATATACTTTATGTATTAATTAATTTTTTCCTTTTTTTTTAAAACGAAGCAGTGCAGACAAGTTGTTCTTGTTTAGTTGGTGCTGGAATTTTTTTCACCAGGGGGAAACAGGCCTTCCAGGACACGCCCAGCTGCACTGTGCAAACATTAATAATGTCAGGCCTAAGAGTTCTGCTTCAAGTGCTTGGAGTGATCCTTGCTTAATTACTGGGGTCTGGTCTGCCGTTTCTTTTGAATGAAAGTGTGGGAGGTTTTCAGTCCTGTTCCTGAGTGGTGTTACACTGGCCTGGTGTTTGGACTGCATTTGGCCGCTGCCTTTAAAACATGAAGTAAAACATGAAGCCTGCTTCAAGGCTCAGTTTAACCACAAAAGCACTCAGCAATGAACTCAGTTTTGCAACTCAGTTTAAGAAGTGCTCCTTTTTTGTTGCTGACACAACATGTTTTTGACAAGATTGAAAAACAACACTTTGCTAAAAAAAAAACAAAAAAAACAAAACATAAAAGACCCTGTAGTTCACATTTTGTCTTGAGCCTATTCATTGCATTTGTTTATACATTTTATTTGACTAAACGTGCATGTATACGCACACGCCTGCACACACACACACACACACACACACATACTTAACAATAAAATATGCAGAGTAGGCCAGGCTAAGAGTAAAGGTTATGCAACTCACACAGATCTGTGGTTTCCTCTCATTGCAGGATTACTCCATGTTCTTCGAAGCTGTGGAGGCTGAAAACGTCAAAGAATTCCTTAAGCTCAAGTAGCTGTCTGAATGTCAGACCTGTCTGTCTGTCTGCAGCGCTGAAATTGGCTGGACAGTGCCTCAATGTGCAATGGAATAATAAAAGCTGTTCACCAAAATCTCTTTTTTTAATACATATCTTTTTATAGATTATATACTAAAATTTGTATATATAATATATATTGAGAGAGAGAAAGAGAGTAAGGCAAATTAATTCTGTAGTTATGCAAAAGCAGAGCTTACAACTATTAAAAAAATTTGTTGGAATATGTTTACCTGGCTTATTTAAATTTCACTCAAACCTACAAAATCCTCTGCTTTGACTTGAGTATTATGAGTAAAATGTAACTGTCAGACTCGTTAATGCGCGCTCATACTGGAACTGTTGAAAAATAAATGTGATTTTACGAAGCAAAAAACAAACATTGCAATGCTGCTTGTGAAACACAGGGTGGCAGGGTTGAGTTATTTTTTATTTTTTGTCAAGCATATGAGAAATACCGTTGTCTTTATGGTATGTTTTCGTTCAAAAACTGCCGGAACTATATAGCTTAAGAAGCGGAAAAACAGCACATTTTACTTTTAAAAGCATACCTCCTGGAAGGCTAAAACAATAAGGAGACCGGAATATTTCATGCAGGGCAGTTCTCGGGTCATTTATTTCTCAGCTTTATTTACGTTTCATACAAAGGCATTCCTGGACAAGTGAACACTAACACCTCAACACAGCATGGTAGGCGTACTTCAACTTTGTATGCTACTGTGGGCTTCACAGTGATTGAACGTACAATTATATCTAACACATACTTTCACACACAACGATTGCTACATTTTCTGGTCCCCTTAAACAGGTAATTAAATCACTCGTGCAATACCGTGGTCACAACACTGAACCGCTGATTAAAGATTGCATCAGCAACAGTCGACAACAAAGCGATGATTAAGGCACACCATGTTACTCCATAAAATCTGTCTGCTCATTATTTATTTTGTACACACACAAATACCTGTATTCATCTCGTGTCCATTTTTAGTACAAGTAGGCTAAATAAGACATCATCATATCGACACCAAAGAACTGAATCCTTTTTATTTCTCTCTTTCCAGTAAACAGTTTATCAATAAAGACTTTTAGATACTTGATTGTTATTATTATTACTAGCAGTGTTATTGACCTTGCTACATCTAAATGTGAAGATTACATGTTAGTACAATACACAGAATGGAAATAGTAGAGAGTACACTGCAAGACTTGATTATGGTCTTTGGTCTTGTGCACAGGAGACAGGTGGGATGGGGCGGGGTGGGGTAGGAGGCTGTGGTTTTCACTGAACGGTCACCTGTTAAGTGTGTTTTTCCAAATGCCCGAGAGTATTAATGACCTGCTGTTCGAATGACTTGTTATGATATCCAATAATTGTGGCGTTTATAATGGCACGGTTCATTAATCGTTTCTGGAGTGGACTGCCTCTTTCGCCGCCGCAGTGATCCTCGTAAATCCTGCAGTCTTAAAACCTTCGCGAAGGCCGACGGCAGGCTAGACACAACAACGCGAGCAAGATGGTCTCCATTTAATATCCCGACGACGATCAAAAGCCCGTGTCAAGCCATATTCTGTACTGTAGGCTTGCAGGAGCCGTCAGTAAAACACGATTGTAGTTCAGGCCTACGTCCAGGGCTGGCCTTAACCGCTGCTGAAGCGCGCGAGGATCTTCCGCGTGCACTGATATTTTGGATCGTGAATGAAGCTCTCTTGTTGGCCCTAAACGCGAACAGGATTCGTCCTCTTTGAGAAATTCATTGCAGCAAGTGCTGCCATTTCCCTGCAAGCTGCCTACGACCGTCTCGCGTTGTACAAGCCTTGAAACACAACATGAACTTCTGCTGAAACGTACTATTCGAGCGTTAAAGGAAAACTTATTATTCCAGTGAGATGGAAAAAGTTCTAAACTACCTTCAACTCATATTTTAACTACAATGCCATGGTTCTCAATTAGGGGGAAAACTGTAATGTGAAAACGCTATTTGGTCCTTTTGATCCATACTGTACACAAAACAAAACAGGCCGACAGTAATCTATGCCTGTACAGTAATCTACACCTACATATGCCGTATATGTACACATAGTGGTGAAAATCGATATACAAGTTTCAGACAGAGTCAGATATGTTTGCACAGCTCTACATGTGTCATGGTAATGCACACTATGTAAGAGTAGTGGTCAAGGGTAACTTAAGGGAAGCTCAGTTACATGCAACCATATGCAAAATGTGCTGTGCGCTGCAAGGAGGAAGTACCCTGAATCATTACCCATTTTCCAAGATGTGTACGTCAGATTTCGACTAATACAGAAACAGTCAACCTTTGTGAAACTTCGCTACATTTAGGCCAAATATTTTTTTAAATGACATAATAATAATAATAATAATAATAATAATAATAATAATAATAACTTTTCAGTGATCACTGGACCTGACCTCTTCTTGTGAGAATGTTAAGCAGGAAATGGCTCGTGTACGTCCGTATGCTGACACTAATACGTCATCCATCCATCCATAACAGTTTAATAAGCGGGATAAACAATGAAAAGGGAACACAAATAAAAATCTGTCAGCTGCGCTAATGTGAGGTTGTCACGGTATCCATGGTGACCCTCCTCATGTCAGTCAACAATTGATTGAGATTTTTTTTTTTTTTTTTTAAAGGCTTTGTGCATCCATAAGCTCTCCACTGAAAGTTATTAAACAAGTTGTAAACACTCAGTCAACACTACGTTGTGCGCGCTGAATAAAAATACATAGTAACGCCATGGCTTGGCAACCTCATTTCCTTTGGCCTGGCTTGTGTTCAATTAACACCTCTCCTCTGATTTACAAATAAACTGCTCCTTATTCCACCTTTTAACCTTTTCTATTATCTTTTTCTTTTCTTTTTTTCTTGGTTTATTTTGGTGATTATTGTCAGCCTTCCCTTGTGCAAGACAATACTAACACTTCCATTTAAATGTGAGATTTGAGGACGAAAGTGGATTTAATCCAAGCCTAAACTAGTTTCTTTAAACAAATTTGAAACCAACCATGCATAGTTCGACGAGTTAAACATCAACTGACAGTTTCTGTGCCGTTTCTGCTGTGAAATCACAGACTAACTCACAAGTGCAATGTGTTAATTTTCTCCCTACAGAACTCTCCCTCTTCAATGAATCTGAACCTATCAGTGATTAAACCAGGGCTGCCCAGCCATGTTCCTGTAGCTTTTCGTTTTAACCCTAATTTTGGCACACCTGATTGTACCATTTAGCAACTCAGCGGGATCTCTAACTGTGGAATAAGGCGTGCTTCGTCAGGGTCACAGTGGAGACCTACAGGACGCTAGATCTCCAGGAACAGGGTCAGGGCAGCTCAGGATTAAACCCATTCCTTCTCTGACCCTGCTGGATTTGACTTTTCACACAGCTCGTATAGGAGAACAAAGATGGCCGCAATAGCAGAGCACCTCACGCCGGTGGCAGCAGGAGTTTCAGCTGCCTCTAGCAGAGGCTAAAACCTGGTCGAAACACGGTCACGGGGGACAGCAGGGATTCTCCCTTTTTTCGGTCAAACTGGAAGAGAAGGGTCTACGGGTCTCTCTGTCAGAATGGCACCCCACTGCGAGGGCAAGACAATACTGGAGTGTGTTTTCACAGCCTCCTCCAATCCACAGCTCAGATGGGTACTTTGGCCTGAAGCTGGCAATTTAACAGCATCAAAGACAAAACAGCACAAGCCAAAGCTTATATATATATATATATAACCTATTTCCTATTTAATATTAAAACAGGTGTTCTGTGCCATTCCGTGAGAAATTGTAATTTAATGTGCGTTTAAAATTTTTTTTTTTTTGTATGTTTTTTGTTTTTTAAACCTGTGGAGAGAAACGTAGTAGATAAAGTGGAGAGAGTGAACGAGTCCACGGAGGTTTTTTTTTTTCTTTCTGTGAGGTCTCTATTCTCCTGCAGATTAGTGGCTCCTCCCCCGTATGACTCACATCAACCACCGCCATCCCCGCTGACCGCGAACCTCCGCCAACGCAGGCCTCGCGACAGCCGTGATTCGGCAAGAGCCTCAGCGCGGGCGGGTGAACGTCCCAGCTACCTACGCCGGGGTCAAAGGTCGTCTACGAACGAGTCCGCATGCTCCTGGTAAACCTCTGTTCTCCGGTGGTGGTGGGAGGGTGGGGGGGTGGGGGGTGGGGGGCGTGGCGGTATTGGGCAAAGCTGCAGTGGCTCCACGGTATAACAGGAAGTGGAAGTGATGTAATGGAGGAATGTCGATAGGCTTAGGAGAGTGCTCGGGGGCTCGGAGCTTCCAAGCTTATGATTCCGCCTGCTGAGGGAAGGAGAAGAGGTAAGACATTTCATTGGAAGCATGGACTTATGGTATCACTAAGGAAAGGCAACATGTATAAGTAAGTAACATTTGTAATGTTACATTTAATTCATCAGAAAGAGCACTGATATGAGGGGACCAGCCACTAAAATGGGATCTTGGATTAAGTGACACAGGGTTGAATGATGAGCCTTTGAAGACCACATTTTTAGTAGTAAATTATTTCTTCATGCTTTGCTTAAAAACATTTGCTTCACAACATATGTTCCACATCTATTAAAGAGGAAACATCCATCCACACAATAATTTTCCACTGCGCGATATTTACAGACAAGGGGGAGGAGTATCAGGGAGACACACAGCAGAAGATTCCTGTTTAACCCTTTTATGGTGCGAGATCAGAAATATGCGATTAGAATGTTCCTAACTGAACATTCTAATGCTGATGTCACAATGCACAATCGCTACTGGTAATCTGGAGCAGTGGAGTTCTAGAACACTGACATATAATTTTGGAAAAAATACATTCCAAAAAACCTACTCTTCACAGGGTCAAAAATCAACTCTGACAAGAGTACACGTGGTCCCTGTTAGAGTTAACTGTACAGTTTTTCTGCGGAGCAACATTTCTTTCTTTTTTTTTAGTTTTCAATATGAATTTTCAATGGCCACTCATGGCTTTGATTAAGAACTGTGTACCTTAACGGCAGGCTGGGACTGGAGTCCGAGGAACGCAAACACAGTGTTGTTCTCCTTGGACTGGAAGAAGTCCTCATAGTCCTGAAACAAAATTGGCGCAATGTCAAGGGTCCTTTCACAGAGAGGTGGGTGGGAAAAAAAGGATTCAGGGACAGCTCTTGTACTTGTCTAAACACAATGGTCTTATAGTACCTCAGTCATAGACAGAGGACCGTAAACAAGAACCCTGTGGGCGGGTGTTTGCATTATTCTGATGAAAAGCCAGGGATCTAAAGAGTCTGAAACCTACGGCTGTATTTTCATCCACTGTGGTTCATGCTTGACTTCTGCAGGCTCCACCCCCCTGACCACGGCCATCCAATCACAGCACAGCTGACTGTGGGAAGAGGTCCTTGAAGCTCCACCTACAGCAGCCTCCACCCCCACCACCACCCCATCGCCCCTCCACCCCACCACCCCCCAGTCATGCACAGTCTCTTGGGTAATCCGCCACATCACTGAGGGGATTAGGGGCGCAGTCCAGTGACCTCGTTCACTTCTCAGACACGCCTCACGAACAAGACCGCAGTCGCACGGCATAACAGTCAGTCAGCTTGGTCTTGTAAAACTCAGAGGTTGCCCGTTCGATTCCCACACGGGGCACTGCCATTGAAGCCTTGAGCAAAGGCAACTAACCTGAATTGCTTCCGCACATATTCATCTTTACAAAATGGATTGCATGCAAATTAATGTAAGCATGGTAAGTCACTTGGGATAAGAGAGTTTGCTAAATGCCTAAATATAAATGTAAGGATTGAGACCAGCAGCTTGGCCTTAATGGCAGCTTAACATCCAGCATCACATGAAACAATCCAGATTTTTCAGTACTGCTACAAAAGGGGGCTTACTGTAAAAATGGTCCTAAAACTGTAGGTGAATAGCTGGCTTGTCATAGCATGTCATCACGGCACTACATCCTACAGCCAATCGGCTGTAGAACACTCAACTTTGTTTCGTTTTGCTTTTTTTAATCTTCGGAAATGGTTCGTAGATTGTGATCTTCAGAGTTAGGCGGATGGTCAGATACAGAGGGCTATGCAGGGCCTGTGCAGCGCGGGTAACAGCTGCGATGACCGCGGCTTGATGTTGTACTACGGGTGGCCTGAAGCCTGGAGGTTCTCAAACGCCGCGTCGTGTGATTACGCGTGTCTCTGAAGCGCGATTGGCCGCTCGCTCGAACGTGGAGCGCGTCCACCGGCCACGATCGCACGCTGCTCGAGGCGGTGCGGTAAGCCGCTTCTAGAAACATCCGTGCACTGCTGGAATGTGGGGGATCAGGATGAATAAAGGCCACCGCTTCGGTTGCTAGAGATTTCGAGGTTTACGCACATGGGGGGAAGCGTTTTGCCCCACACTTTCACCAATTAGGAGCCTATTGATACACCTCAGTCTTTAATTTGATCAGATAAAATAATTCCTTTAATCTCTTCGGTAACAAAATTTTCCACCCTTTAGTAACAAGATTTAGCGCCCTTGTCACCGATGCCTAGCGCCGGCCCTGCTGTTCCGGGTGTCTGTAATCTTACCCCACAGTACTGCTCTCCGTTAAATATCTGAGGGGGGAGGGGGTTCCCCTTATCCGGGTGCTTGTCCTCCGGAATGTTCCGGTACATCCAGAGCCTCTGGTCCTCCAGCATGGTGATGTCCACCTCCTCGAACGTGATCCGGTTGGCCTCCAGAAATCCCACAATCGCCTGCTGCCTCTTCTTGATCTGGATTGGCGGAGAAGAGGTTTCAGTTCATTATGAGAAATATGCAATTTTTTTTAAGAGCAAATGTTAAATGTTTCTGGTTTTATAATGTCTGACAGGAGAGGCTCAGGTGTGGGATGTGTTCGTTTAACCATTATTTTCCACATACACACAATGCACATATGTGAAGCACTTTGGGCTGCAAGTCAAGCATGAAAAGTTCCATATCTAAATGAAGCCATTCGTTTATTCAACTAACCACAATGCACCTTGCTCTTAACCTTCAGTTACAAAAAAAAATCACTTTTTCCATTTCTATGGTTCCACTGGCCACAGAAATGAAGGGGAGCCAAAACGTTGTGGTATAAATGAAACCCTTAAACACCTCTTGTCCTCTCTGGTTTGAAATACGTACGGTGTATTTCTTAAATATATTTTAAAAAGAAAAGCCTGTTGTTGAAATAGCCAGTTTGTTCAGTACCCCTGAACACCGTGTTCTAAATGACGTACCAGCGAGTTCACAGCTTTTTTTTCTGATTCCGGAGTCGGACGGAATAGCAGGACACGTTTCACCAGAACACAGGCGATTGGGTCTGGCTGTGCAGCTGGAAAGGCCTACAGCTCTGAACAGCCAGAGCTCCGTTGCATTGATTGATGCTGACAGGGAGGAGAGATTGATCTCAGATTTAGACTGACTGACGGGTCCGGGGCAGAATCGGGAGTGGATGATAAGAAGACAACACACGAGTGCACGGATGAGGGATGAGTCGGGAAAACCCTGGGATTACTCCCGCAAGTCCACTGAGCGCTCCAGCCTCCAGCACAGACCGTCCCACAATTCCAGCAGAGGACCCATCTGTCCGGCATTGTAGCTTCCATGCTGGAGCTCCACACCCAGGCAAAAGCAGGGTGGTCGGCCATCTTGGTTTCCCGAAGTCGACGTAGATATATTTTGAAATGAATAATGGCCACAGTGACCATTTTATCAGGGGAGAAGCTTCAGCTTAGAAAAAGGATTAGGAGGGGGGGCTGGAAGCTTTTGGATCACGCTGGCAGGGGGTCTGAGATTGGGGCGCTAACAAGACCTGACATCTAATGTGACCCTGATCTGACATCACATGACCCTGATCTGACATCACATGCGCACTGACTGTGGTGACCCCTCTCACACTGAAAAAACAAAAACAAAAAAAAAAAGTCAATCTTATGTTTAGAACATTAAAACATGCTCTGCGAGGGTTTTTTTAAGCCCAAACAGAATACAACGGCAACATTCAGAGAATATAAAGCTCCCAGGAGGAGGAGACTGTGGTAGAGGAGGAGGAGGAGGAGGAGGAAGAGGAAGAAGACTCTAATTACTCTTCTCGGGGTAACAGGGGGCTCAGCGGTTTAAGCTGAACAGACAGTCTGAGGACCACATATTGGCGCTGGGGTGGGTCGAGCACATTATCCACTCACACACTATCGACTGCAGGCCCGTCCAGCTCATTAAGTGGTAAAGCAACACCATCACCCCCCCCCCTTCCCCAACCCCCCCCCCCCCACCCCCAACTGCTATTAAAGATCATCTGAACTGGATACGACCATCTGCCCGAGAGAGTTTAAGTGCAGCCACGTTCTCGGACGAGCACGGCTGCATTGATCACTCTCAGCCGTTACGCTCCGTTAAAGTGACGGGCCAAGCCATAAAAAAGGAGATCATTGCATCAGAGGGGTCATCTTTTTTGCATTTGGAGGGCATGCGTCTGGGCCCAGGATATGGGGTGTAACTATTTTTAATTTGTTACAAAATATATTTGGGGGGGGAGGGGCCCTCCCCATATATATTTCGTCCCAGGCTCTTGGAGGGCGGGACATGCCTCACAAGCAGGAAGTGCCTCACAGGAAGTCAATGCTGAGGGCCCAAAAACACCTATGAGCCATCTTCGTACCTCAATGCGTGGCGCTGACCCCTGCTGGTCGCTCGATCAGAGCACCCACAGGCCTGTGCGCTAACCCGTACACGAGCGGTCTCCCTCCAACTCGGGTTTGTGCGAGTCTGACATCCAAACTGCGGTGCGGCGCGAAGCAGCGATGCTCGCCGTATCGTGTTTCAGAGGAGAGTGCACGCTTTTCCCGAATCGATAGCGGAGAACTGAGATATGCCGGGGCCGAAAAGGGGGGGAAGCACAAAAGCAAAACAAGGAAATAAATAAGGAATGGCATGCGCTGTGTTTTGTTTGTACATCATGTCCCCGTAAAAAAATTAAAAAAACACTCCCACAACCCCCTGGTGATATAAAAACACACCGCCCCCGGATTTATTTTTATTTTTTTGATGTCATAAGCGCTGATGGCAGCCACTTCCTGTGTACTGTCGTGTCAGCGATGCGCATCAGGCAAGACATCGCATCTCATGGCCCCTTCGCTTTCAATAGCATGAACCTGGGCTGATTATTATGATGAGTCAGGGCTCTGGCATCCTGTACTGCAGAAAAGCAGAAAATTCATCACGTTTTATTGTCTTGATGTAATATTGTGAACAATGTTTTTTTTTCTTTTTTTTCCTTTCTCGAGAGGCCCTGAATAAGCCCCTGAGGGTTTTCTGCCTCTCTCTGCGCCAGATGCGTCTCTCTTCCCCCATGTCTTTTTCTTTATTTAAAAAAAAATTATGCTAATAAATAAATTAAAGCACAGTGACATCTTCAAACACTTATGAGATGGATGGTGCCGTTTCTTTGGGAAAGAGGGACCGGTGAGCAGACCCACACCTGGAGCACTAAGAGCCCTTTACTCCGCCCAGTGTTTACCAACGTTTGCTTGTTCCCAGGTTTCTAAAGCAGCCTGAGAACAGCACTGCTCATGTTCTTTTTGCTCAATGATTCCGGAGAAGTTCTCGCACCTGACTCTCCGCAGCATCTTCCTAAATGTCTGGAAGCCACAGTGGCTCTATTAACTGAGTGCCCATAGCGTGTGTGTCTGTACCTGCGTGTGTGTGTGTGTGTACGTGCGTGTGTGTGTGCACGAATGTGTGTGCGTGAGTGTGTGCGTGTGCGTGTGTGTGTACGTGTGTGTGTGTGTGTATGTGCGTGCGTGCATACGTGTGTGTGTGTGTGTGTGCGTGTGTGTGTACGTGCGTGTGTGCGTGTGTGTGTGCACGAATGTGTGTGCGTGAGTGTGTGTGTGTGTATGTGTTTGTGTGTGAGTGAGTGTGTTTGCGTGTGTGTGTGTACCTGCGTGTGTGTGTGTGTGTACGTGCGTGTGTGTGTGCACGAATGTGTGTGCGTGAGTGTGTGTGTGTGTATGTGTTTGTGTGTGAGTGAGTGTGTTTGCGTGTGTGTACTGTGCAGCCGTTGCTGTGTGACGCCAGAATCATCAGGACAGCCTGGCATACATTAAGAGACACAGACACATCGATGAACTAACGTGCTCAGCAAGAGCTTTGTTTAGAACTGAAATACAATGCCTAGATTGTTCACTGCTTCAACACAAATAACCAGAAGCATAAAAAAATATAATAAGAGTACACCCCATCAGCTACTCCCTCACAGAATGATGGACACACAAATTATTAATGTTCTAAAGCACAACTGACATGTCGCTGGAACAATATCTCTTTATGGTCATGAAAAAGTGAGGCAGTATGTGGAAATGAATGGGGCGGCCATGCTTTTGTTCCACGAGGCCTTGTGCGTCTAATTGTGTTTGTTTCTCATTCGCTGACCTCATTGTTCACTGCCACCCATCACGCACTGCCTCAGAACTGTATTTTTACCAAGTGAGTTTACTTTACCATTTGTAAGGGTGGCACAAAACTCCTCATTGGTGGCCTGCCAATGGGATGCCAGACAGTTTACAGAATACACTTTGTTAGCAACAACACTGAGCTAACTTTTAAAGTATCCCGCAATTTAAATGTCAGTGAAATTAGGTGAGTGTTAAATAAGGTGAATTTCTGGAAGGTCCTCCCTGTGCTTTTCACAAATCAATTTGTATCATCACATAGTTTTATTGTTGAGACGGAAATAAACTGCATAAAATAAAGAGGATCGAGATGTATCCAATAATCATCTGTTCAGTGCTGTTCATAACAGCGACTTGGTCACAATGTAAATCTTCAAGACCAAATATAGGTCAGACAGTTTACATGAATATTTAGTAGGGTGCCCATTATATGAATTGTTGATGAGACGAAACCCTTACTTTGATCGTTTGAAGAGGCCACCCGCATATTAAATGAGTAATCTTCCACTATTTGCAACCGTAGTGAGCCGCGGTTCCCTCGTAAAACACGAGAATCGTCCAATTGAGGCCGTTAACGGGAAACTCTTCGGAAATCACGATCAGAAGACCGTCTGACGATGCAGTCGGTGCGAACGGTATTTAGAGTCATCTCTGTTATGCTGTTGGACAACAAACTCGTAAAGAGCCGTGAGATAAGAACAGGCCGCTCAGACTGACAGGTAGTGCTCAAAACAATTCAATTCAATTTTATTTCTATAGCGCATTATCCAGAGACACTGTCACAAACACGCTTTGCAGTGGAACTACAAAAGAAAATGTACACACGCAGTGCGAGAAAACATCTAGCTACAAATCTGACACCCAGTGAACCAATTCGAGTCCTTGTAGGTAAAAAACACGCGCGTGTCTATGTGATGTCAGTGACGCAGAATTTAGGGAACTGGGGGGTTCTAACAGCAATGTTTTGGGTTTTATTCCAAGGTGCCGTCCTTGTCCCTGTGCCATTACACAAGTTCACTTAACCTGAATTTCTTTACTAGATATCGAATTGAATAAATGGAATAGGCGCAACACATATACTGGTTATGTGTATCTGCACGTGTTTAAATGTGCATGTACGTCCAGACCTGAGAGAATGCTTATATCTGCACATGCAAGTGTGTGTCTGTGCGTATATGTGGTTTGTGTGTCTGTGCATGTGGTGTTTGTGTTTGTGTGTGTGTGTGTGTGTGCATGTTTGCGTCCATGCATGTGGTGTGTGTCTGAATCTGGGTGTGTGTGTGTGCCTTCACAAGTTAATTTGGTTATAGACAAATGTACTGAACATATTTTGTTCCAAAAGGAAATGGTCTTTGTCAAAAAAGACTGCAAATTATAAGCTCATACAGATTGAGCCAAAAACTGGATTTTTATTTTAGTCTCCCTGTGCTCATGTTTCAGTCAATAAGGGTTCCTTTTCTGTACCCCAGCATAGGTAAGCACAGATACCTGACTGGCTCATCACACATCCGTCCACTGGAGATTAATTAAGCTCTGAAAGATGCCTGTCAGCTCAGAGGACTGTCTAAAGGTGCCATTCCAAGTAAATGAACTTCACAAGTTAAGATCAGCACAGCTGTACCACAGTGCATTCAGTGTGTGCATTTGTGTGTGTGTGTGTGCTAGTGTGTATGTGTATATGTGTGTGTGTGTGTGTGTGCGCATGTGTGTGTGTGTGTATGTGTGTCTGTGCGTGTGTGCTTGTGCGTGTGTGTATGTGAATGTGTGTGTGTGTGTGCCTGTGCATGTGTTTGTGAGTGTGCACGTGTGTGTGTGTATGTGTGCCTGTGCATGTGTTTCTGTGTGTGTGTGTGTGTGTGTGTGTGTGTGTATGTATGCCTGTGCATGTGTGTGTGTGTGTGTGTGCCTGTGCATGTGTTTCTGTGTGTGTGCTTGCGCGCAAGTGTGTGCACGTGTGCGTGTGTGTGAAAAACCCATTCCTCTTTTTAAACTTTTCAGGATTCCTGAGATAAAGTAAACTGGCATATTACTCATTTCTCCCATTACTCACGGCGTTCCTATTTTGGGAAGTTAAACAGGGCTGTGATCCCTGCAATCACACAGACTAAGCAATGAAAATGATATACTTCCCCATGCTTTCTTACTCACACTTGCAAAAAAAGTTAGGAAAGCTTTCAGGTTTCCATAAAAATGGTAGTGTCTCCCTTAAACAAATTTCGACCCCAGTACCCTGTTACCATTCAGTGAGAGTAAAGCTACACATGCTATTTTCTGCTGTCTTCAGTTGATAAAAGCAATTGAATTTACTGTACTGCAAGTGATTTCAGTCACATGTCTTAATCTTTACACAATAATCTCATAACTGATTTATAAAGTGCAGCAAGCAATGAAATATGACTTGGTGATTTGAAGAATTCACACACACAATAAATGTCACTCAAAAAAAAAAAAGATATAAAGCATTTGGGCCACTACGCCTACGTAAAATTAAGTACTGTAATTGCATGGCAGAGAGATATGAACTGTGAACTTGCACTTCAAACAACCTTGGAACTTTACTGATAATGGTGCCATAGTTTGTAACACAAAGAGAAAGAACCAGTTTGTTAGCTGCTTTTGTGGCTGCACACAAAGTCACAAATAAAAAAAGAAAAACTAAATCAATACAT
Organism: Anguilla rostrata; assembly: GCF_018555375.3. Taxonomy (NCBI): domain Eukaryota; kingdom Metazoa; phylum Chordata; class Actinopteri; order Anguilliformes; family Anguillidae; genus Anguilla; species Anguilla rostrata. The sequence continues at coordinate 53,822,666 of NC_057938.1, read as the reverse complement.
AAAAAGGATCAAGGAAAAGGAAAACCTACATTCGTCAAATTATGAATTCGTTTGGAAAGTGTTTAATATGAATCCCTTTCTGATTATAAAACCAGAAAACAAGGCATATGAAAACATCAAGCACCAGTCTGTAAGTATTAGAAACAAATGTATACCCATTATCAAGGAGAAATAGTTCAAGGCAATGCCAGGCATACTGTAAACTAACGATTTAATTTCCCTCATAATAAAATATCAGCAAGACATAAATATAAAAGGCTACATGATAAAGCTTCAAAATAATCATATTTGGAAAAACACAATAGGCTCGACAGGGAGTGAATCAACATGACAGCCAATTGGGTAATAATTAAATGGAGGAAAACAAACAGGCAAATGCTAATACACAAGCCGTCTGAAAATTAAAATTCACGCTATAAAACAGGGTTTAGTGAAGCTTCCTGTCAAATATCTCTTGGCTGTTAATCTTCGCCCAGAAGTTGACGTGCGGAATCAGTTAAATTACATTGTAACTGGATGTGCTGTGTGGAGCTACATTTAGTTAACGAGAAAAGCCTGCAACCAAATACTACAGTAGTATACGTTAAAGTTATATGAATGCAGTAGTCTACTTCCGTTCACA
>NC_057938.1:53762044-53817044 GCF_018555375.3 Anguilla rostrata | reverse complement strand
ACTTCCCAGTATTGTCTTCCTGACGTCCTTGCTTAAGATGTACAAATACTATTTATATGTAACATACTTTCTGAATGACAAAAACATTTAGTATGTACTATTACTTGTTAATGACGTAACTATTAACATCACAAACAAGCCTATCGTTCAAAAAAGGAGAAAAATTCCAATTAGTATGGGCCAGCCTGTTCCGGATTACATCGATAGTCTACAGCCCAATTGTGAGTAAAGCGTATTTCATGGTGATCATGTGATCACTAGTATGTCTAGCCTATCTTGGGACTGGTTGTGCATTTCCAGCAATGTAGAAGTTGTGAACAAAGTTATGATTTTGCCTGGGGAGGCACAGCTGTTAATTATGTCCTATTAAAACGACTAATTGCATAACAGCTGTAATTATGCCCAGTAGTGGTTGTAATATTACTGGCAACTTCAGTGCATGATCTTCCCCAGGCGGCAGACGGAGAGGAGCTTTCGGCGCACTTGTGCAAACACTGCGTCGATTCAGTGTCATATTTTAAGCCGCACCGTGTGACACACACATGAACCAGACGGAAATAGGAAGACGACGCTTATAGCTGTAAGATCTGGCCGTCTTTCAGCAGTGGATGCCACCTTGTATTGGCTCGTCGGTTCTTATCGTGTCAGTACATGGTTAAACTTAACACATTTGTGTTGTGAAACTCATCAGACTGTGCCATGTCTTCAGTGGATTTTCATGGTGTAACGCTGAATTGTTTTAAAGTTTACCACCACCATCTTGAGTACAGTCTTATGTTTTTTAGGTCAAGTGTGTGTCACATGTAGTATAACTTTAAAGGTTTGAGCTCTGATGTATGCTGCATACACTGGAGACTGAATTTTTTAATGCACTGCACAGCTGGGAATCTGTCCCAGGTCCTTCCAGGGCTGTTCCCTGGCTCAGCTCTTTCTTGCTTGGTCGTGCCCAGGACTGGTGCTTTCCGCCGCGTGCTCAAACTGGAAGGAGATGAGGCGAGAGAACCCCGAGAGAGGGCAACCGCCCTGACACGCGCAACGCGTAATTAACGGCTCCCGACAACGCACGCAGGCTAATGCTATTTCCCGGACCCGAGTTTGTCCTCGTCGTCCATCTTGCCTGGGTGTGGCAGCGGCCAGGCGTGGCGTGCTGTGGAGTCGTCGGTCACAACGACAGCTTGGCCTCGTCCCAATGGCTCGTGCCGATTTGCCTCGTGGCAACCAACCATTAAAGCCTGGGTGTCCATCTCGGTCGGAGGCCCAGAGCTTCTGGACAATGTGGAGCTGCTTTAAAGCAATAGCCGCGTGGTGCAACCTATCAATAACAAATAACGACAGTGGATAGCAGTAATATAGTACCTTTCATGACCGCAAACATACTCTGCCTCTACCAGCGTGTAGCACTCGCCTGGGTGGTTGGAGTGCTCCCGCACATTGGCGGACAAATGAATGTAATGGGAAATATTCGTTTAGAAAGGAGATGAACTGTGCTGGCTGAAAACAGACGTTACATTTGTGTAGTAATCTTGGGTTCATGTAGTCTTCTTAAACGCCTCCGTTGGCTCCATAAACCGGCTCCTTTGTTTCAGAGATGCTATCTCGTTATCAAAGGGAGTTCCGTTTAATCGGGCCGCACGAGCTATATCTGCTGGCATCCGCTGTCGGTGAGTAATGGGGACTGTATATTTCTTTCAAAGCGGAGATAATCGCCGTATCCCTTTTGGTTGACAGATGCCAGCTATTTTTAGCTTTCTGACCCATATATTCCCTAATACGAATCGGTGTAATGGTATTGAAATGCGCGCGTTGTCGTGAAGGCGCATTGCTGCTGATGCGTTTATTTCCACGTTCTTATTTTTTTATTTATTTGAGTTATTTATTTATTTAAACCCTTTGCCTCAAACCTGCTGTTTGCGGTACCCGAGAGTGACAGCTCACCAATAGCTGCCTCTGCTTCTCTGTAATTACTGAAGCAAATTACTGAGCCTTTTTCCCGCGTTTGGCCGCACTTCGCGCTCGCGATTGCCACCGGAACTGATGCTATCGAGGCGCCGTCCTATATGCAAATGCGTTATGAAAATTCCCTGTCTCGAGAATGAGAATGAAAGGGTCTCCATATATTTCCAACTACAGTGTCATCGAGAAACGTGAAATCCAAAGTGAAAAGGAAGGGCACGCGCCACACAATCTACCCATTATTATTCCTGGATGTGTAGATTATAAGCTTTGAATGTCAGTAGCCCCGGGAATCATTTTGCGCAGGCAGGCAGCGGGAGGCGAAGTATTTTTGGGAAGCTTGCTTAAATGGAGGGCAGTGTTTCTCGTCGTCATGGCAGTTCTTCATATCCTTAAAGATTACTCTCTGTCACTGATCTCTCATTTACTTATTGATTTAATGCCACAGCACAAAGGCTGCAGAAGAAGTGCCATAAATCAGACACAGATAAGCTCATGACCCCTTTGTTAAAATGAGGAAGCGCTTGTAATAATAGTAATATTTTTGCCGAGAGGGTGGTTAAATGGAAGGTTTTACTTATAGGATTGTGTGTGTGTGTGTTTGTGTGTTTTCCAAAGCAGGTACTGACAGACAGAGCTGCTCTGCTTAAACATTAACTCAGATTACCTATCTCTTCCCCCCTCTTTTTTGTCTACTTGCTTTCTTTCTCTTCCTCTGTCCTGCATTTTTTGTTTATTTTTCATTATCTCTTTCATTGCCTCTCACTCTCTCTTTCTCTCTCTCTCACTCTTTCTCACACTCTCTCACTCTGTCGCTGTCTTGTTCACTCTCTGTTCATTCACTCCATTCCCTTCTCTGTCCCCCTCTCTCTCTCAACCCTCTGTTCCCCTCTGCCTCCCTCTCTCTCCCCCTCATCCTCCCTCTCTCCACCCCTCCCTCCTTCTCTCCCTCCCCAGGCTTACAGAGAGCGGGCTCCAAGCAGCCCCGCCCCGGCGTGGGCTCCCAGACCAAAGGCTCCTCCCCCAAGGACCTGGACCTGGTGACCAAGCGCGTGCTGTCGGCGCGGCTCCTCAAGATCAACGAGCAGCGCAACGAGCTGTCTTCGCTGCAGCAGCGGCTGGAGCAGCTGCAGCGGGAGAACCGGGTGCTGCGGCAGCTGCAGCACCGCCAGGAGAGGGCGCTGCACCGCTTCGAGGACACGGAGAGCGAGGTCGCGCAGCTCATCTCGCGGCACAACGCCGAGACGCACGTGCTGCGCGAGCGGCTGCGGCGGACGCAGGAGCGCGAGCGGGCCGTCGACCGCCGCCTGCACGACGCCGACGAGGAGCTGCGTCGCTGCCGCGCCGCGCTGCAGAAGCTGCGGCGCCTCGCCGACGACCGCCAGCTCGGCGAGAGGGAGGAGCTCGCCCGCAAGCTGGCGCAGGCGCAGGAGCGCGCGCAGGAGGACGAGCGCCGGATAAAGGTGCGCCCTTCAGTCAGTCAGCCAATCGGGATGAGTCTCTTTCAGTGCTTCAATCGATCAGCCAATCGGGATGAGTCTCTAATGTGATTTCACTGCTCTAGTCAATCAACCAATTAGGACGAGTCTCCTATACAGTTTCATTGCTTTAGTCAATCAGCCAGTCAGGGAGAGTCCCTTGTCATGTCACTGTTTCAGTCGGCAAGACTCTTCCATGTGGTTTCAACAGCTTTGGACCATGAGCAGCCTTCGTCAGTCAGCCAATCAGGAAGAGTCTCTTCTGTGGTTTCACAGCCTTAGTCGGTCAGCCAATCAGGAAGACTCTTCCATGTGGTTTCCCAGCTTTGGACAGCTAGCCAGGAAAGGTCTCCCCTGCAGTTTAGCAGGGTTGGACCACTCAGTTGTAACTAAATCATCAGGACAGATCCTCGTGTGTGTAATCCTGCCACGGCACAGACCAGCTCCCGCAGTACAGACCAGATTGGCCCGGGCTGTCTACAGACAGGAGCTTAGAGGTGTTCTGCAACCCAGGAAGGGGGGTGGCAGGGCTATCTGGCAGAGGGAATTATGGGAAGTTGAGTAGAGGTATGCTGGGATAAGGAATGTCATGTCCAGGTCTGCGTCCGCAAACTGTCAACATACTGCCTACCGGTGACATGAGGATAAATAATAGCTGTGCATGCTCTGTGTTTACTTTAATTTAATTGGAGGAATATGTATTTATTATGCTTCCTGTTCATAGCATATCTTTGGATTTGTAGAAAATTTCTGTCAATGAAGCAGAAAAGTTTCTTTCCTACACAGTGCTGACTTTCAGGATGAATCTGTTTTTGTACAGTAATAGAATACTTTTCATTTTTAAAAATTGGATAAAAAATACAAAGAATTATTTTTATTTTTCATAATTCATAATTCAACTCATGTCGTACTTTCCAAGAGTAAAGAAAAACGCGTTGCTGAAGTACAGCGAGCGCGTCGATTTATAAGCGCTATACGTGGCTCGTCACGGTGTTCGAGAACCTCAGGGGTTCTGGTCTCCTTGGCGACGAGATAACGACGGCAACTGGAGTTAAGGCAACCGATGCCCGGCTGGTGCGTATCCGAGGGGCGCGTCTCCGACGGCGCCAACACGCGGCTTTCGATTCCCAGGGTACGGCTCCGAGTTGCCGTGGGTGCAGCGACTTCGCAGAGTCGTTTGATAAACAACCTAAACAACCGTCAGACTCCCCTTCAGGTTTTCTATTTTTTATTTTTGCCAAATCTTCGGGTAATTGGTTGACTTATTTGGGGCATGAAAACAGAATTCTTTCCCCCCCCCTTTGTCAGGCTGAAGTCGTGTTATTTTTGGTGACCTACTTCTCGTAACGCGTTTCTTCCCTCAATGCATGTCTGTGTGTGTGTGGGGTTTTTTTTTTTGACGGTCATTTTGCTTTCACTGTGCGCTCATTAGGAATGCAGTGAAACTGAGCTCACGGCGGTTTGAACCTAAATTTGTTCCGTGCGTAACCGTTAAGTCAAAGCGGTGGCGCGTAATGGCTTTATTTTGGTTATTATTCATCGCTTGTCCCGATCTTCTGCTTTGATCTTCCCATGTAGGACACATTGATTTTCCTCCTCTTAATGCTCATAAATCTGGTGACAGGATTCCAGTTTTCAGAGGCTGTGAACACCGTCTGAGGGACTTAAAATCAATACGTAACACAGCATCTTAGCGGGAAGGCTTTTGTTTCCCGGACGACGTGTAATGCAGTTTTAACCATTTCACGGATTCAATGTTAGCATGAGCTAATGAGCTATGGGGCTGTGTCACATCTAATGCATAGACCATACGGGTAGACCTGTCTTATTTTTCATGCGGGAAAGTGTCCCTTTGTAAGTTTTTAGTGAGATTTCAGCTGGTGATGACCGAATAGCCAACAAATGAATGTCAGACTGTAATGTATAGGAAGCCTGGAAGTCCATAGCATTTGGCAGGAGAGGACTTGGTGGAATGTGGGTGTGTTTAACGGAAAATTATGGGTGTGGTTTCCCTCCTCTGCGATACAAAGTGAGCGTGTTTAATGGCAAGTTGTGGGCCTGGTTTTTCCTCCTTGATGCATAGTGAGCATGTTTAACTAAGTTGTAGAAAAGCGGGTGTGGTGTTTCATCTGGAATGAGATATGGGCTGGTTAAATTAGCAGTGTGCGCCTCTCTGACGATGCGGAGTGGGCGTGGCCTGATTGTTGGGGGGGCGTGTCTCTGTCCCACGGCTGCAGGAGCTGGAGAGGAACATGGAGCTGAGCACCGGAAGCTTCCAGAGGCAGGTGACCGCCGAGAGGAGGAAGACCCACGAGGTCCAGGAGGAGGTGCGGAACCTCCGGGAGGAGCTGGAGCGCCTGACCCAAAAACTCAAGGTGCCCCCCCCCCCCCCCAAAAGGGTTGCTTTGAGTTGGAAAGCACTTACTGTTTAATTTAATCTCTAGTCCCTAATATGTTTTGCATTCTTTGAAAAGAATCTGGAATTAAGCATCGTGCTTTTTAAGCAAACGCCAGGGTTTTTTTTTTGTGTGTGTTTTTTTGCGGAAAAGGTATGGAAATGCTGGTCCTCCACGTCTCGTTTGTTTATTTTCCTCGACTTCCTGTTTCAGGAGAAGGAGAGGGAACTGAACACCAGGAACATCTACGCCAACCGAATGATGAAGGGAACGCCCAGAAAAGACACGGACAGCGGCGTGAAGAGGAAAGGTGAGGCCCCAGCCCTGCCTGCGTCCCACAACTGGGGCGCAAAGCCCTCGCTAGCTTTACCTGCACAGGTAGCGCAGTCACATGTACCTGTTAAAGTTAAACCGCAGGAGATCATTTCAAAGTTCTCTGTGACACTAGAGGAAAATTTCACTTTACACTTTAAAATGTGCCTGAGAACTTGTGAAAATTTAATGACAAAAACTTCTGTAGTCCATCTATAGTCCTGTACTGTGTCAGGTGTGGATTAAAAAGCCTTAAAGGACCTCCGCTTGTGTCTGCATCAGTCTGCTGTTACGCTCATTAGCGTTGTAAAACAGCACTTCCTGTAACCAGCGCAGAGTTTACCTCCAGCTCTTTTTTTTTTTTACCTGTGTTCCCCTGTTCTCCTGCCGTCCCGAAGGTCCCGGGATCGAGGGTTCCCCCAGGTGCTCCAGCAAAGGGGTGCAGACGGAGGAACACCCGGCGCCCCCGGACTTCCCCACGCCCCCCCCGGCCGTGGCCGACGCCCCCGAGCACCCGAGAGACGGCGGCTACTTTTCCCTGAAGGCGAGTGCGGCTCGGTGTCCGGGGGCCTTTCTGTGTGGAGTTAGCATGTTCTCCTGTGGGTTTCCTCGCTCGGGGGGCGGGGAGACAGTCACGGGACAAAGGGACGGGGAGGGGGGGCGGAGCCTGAGAGCTGACCTGCGCACTCTTCTCTGTCCGATAGGAGCAGCGGGAGGACGACAGGGCGCTCGGGGTCACGGAGGACGAGCGTCGGTCAGCGGAGAGGGAGAGAGAGAGGGAGAGGGGAGGGAAGCGTCAGGGGCTCCAGGCACGGCCAGGTGAAGTCTTTACACTCTTTCTTTCTCTCACTCCCCCTTTTCTCTGTTCCTTACATCTTCACGAATCCCCCTTTCCCCACGCAAGCGTAACTTTTATAGTCCGTAGAGATGTACACGCGTGTGTGTATGCAGTGTGTTTGGCTTCGTACAAAGCTGCTCGTGTCCCCTCAGCCTAAAATATGTAAAAATGCATTCTGCTTTCTCAAGCTGCACACAAAGGCCCTGATTTGCTAAGACCTTTAGCATGTGCCGAACCTCTTAGCGCACACAAACCCCAATAACATGACCAATGATTGGTTGTGGTGTTTGTTTTACACCAATCATCGGTTGTGTTGTTTTGTGCACGCTAAAAGGTTCTGCATGTGCTAAAGGTCTCAGCAAGGCCGAAGTGTCTTCCTCCGACGTCTGCGAGTTCGGCCTGTGGATTCCGCAGAGAACAGCAGTGGCCTGACATCGCATGTTTTTGAAGGAGGGCGTGTTCCTTTATGCCATGTTTCTCAGTTTAAGATGTATGTGTGTGCATATGACTTATCGTCGTGTAGTAGGCGTGTGTAATGACTGCTATTAATGGACGTAAATACGGATTATTTGATTAGTATGGTGATTGGCAGGACTTCTACCGCCGAAACCTTTATGTGTGCACTTTTGTAAGTCGCTCTGCATAAGAGCATCAGCTAAATGCCCAGCTGTAAGTGTGCATGTGTGCATGTGTTCGAGCTGCGTGTGTACGTGTGTGTGTGTTTGTGTGTCTGTGTATGTCTGTGTGTGTATGCGTGTGTATGCGTGCGGATGTGTGTGTGATCTGTTTCTAAAGGCACCCAGCCCAGTAGCAGGCCTGTGTGAGGAGGCTGTTTTCAGAGGAGACTGGCTCTCAGCTGCAGGGTGTTCAGGTTGTGCAGTACCCTACCGCAGCTCCTGCCTGCTGGTGCTCTGTCTGATCCAGCCTCAGTCTGCTGGGCTGGAGGCTCCTGCACAGCTGGTCATTTCTGCTGCGTTCAACTGCACTTTACCTGTCAATCAAGCAGCCTCCCGGCAAATAAAACATCATATCCCACAATGCAAGTGGGCGATACATGAACTAACATGTACAGCTGAGGAATTAAGTTAAGCTAAAATAATATTCACATACTAGAATATAGTGGAGTTAAATGGAAACCCCTTAAACATCTTTTTCCCCGCTTATTTTTTCACACCGATCTGAAACGGCCAATCAGAGCCAAAGGTTTTACATCTTTAGAGACCCTGCTTCAGTCCGAACGCTGCAGAGGTGTGCAGGTGTGTGACACTGTGCTCTGTGTGCGTTTGTCTGAGACAGAGCTGCTTGAGGAGGAAGAGGAGATAAAGGATGGTGGGCGTGGCCTGAAGGAGGAGGGCAGGAACGGGCGGAGCCCCGGCCTGTTCCAGGTGCAGCGGGACCCGGAGGAGAAGGAGGAGGAGGAGAAGAGTCGGCCAGCCAATCGGAACCCGAGCCCGGAGGAGCAGCGCAGGAAGGAGCAGCTCCTGGCCAGGATGCGGGAGATCGACCGGGAGGCCCGGCGCTCCGGCGTGGCCGAGAGCGAGGCGGCGGGGTCCCTCCCCGAGCCCAAAAGCCAGCGCCCCTCCGGCCCGTCTTTCCCAGAGCCCGTGGAGAACCTGCACAAGGGCCTCCCGTCCCAGGACAGCTCCGCCCCCCAGGGGAGGCCCCCCCACTCGGGCCGCAGGGGCCTCAACCCCCAGGGCGCCGTGGACGACCTGTCCTTCGGCAGCTACGCGCCCTCCTTCGGCCAGCCCGCGGGACGGGCGGGCGTCCCGGCGCAGCGGGGCGGAGGCGGAGGCGGGGCCGGGGGCGGGGCCGAGCCCGGGGGCGGGGCCGAGGAGAAGCCCAGGGAGGAACCGGACCTGACCAAGGAGAAGAAGTCCAACCTGATGCAGCAGCTCTTCGGCTCGGCTGCCAACGGCAACGGCGAGGCGTCTAGGATGGAGGTCCTGAGTCCCCCGGCAGCCCGCAAGGCCGCGCACCCCAACGGCGGCCCCTTCCCCTGGGAAGCCGCCAAGAAGCGGGAGGGCCTCTACTCCTTCGAGGAGACCCCGCCCGCCCGCCGGGGCAAGAGCCTCCTGCAGGTGGCGGAGAGCAGGCCGGCCGTCAGGGCCATCGGCTCCTTCGACGAGGACATCGAGGAGGTCACCCTCTGAACTCTCTGTCAGTCGTGTTTTCCCTGCTTCCCGAGCACTTACGTTTTACACATGTGGCCCTGAGTGTCTGCGAGAATTTATTAGGAAGCTGTTTAACCCTTTAAGGTGTGAGAGCCCAAGTACAGTGTGTGTGATTAGGATGTTCTGAACTGAACATTCTAATGCTGATGTCACAATCACTGCTGGTAACTGAAAGCAACAAAGTTCTAGAACACTAGCTTGGAATTTTTGAAAAAGCATAAAAGGCACTAGGAAGGGTTAACTGTCTTTGCAGACAGAAAAAAAAATAAGGGATCCTTTTTCTGTGCCCCTGAAAGCACTGAGCCACAGAAATGAAGTAACCGTACGGTAGTAATTCTGCAAAAATAATTAATTATATATGAAGTCTTTCCTGCAGAAGATTAAAAAGGCTTTCCTGCAGAGGCCTTTTAAAAAAAAAATTTACCTAGAAGGCTTCAAGTATGTTGTGGAATATTTAATAATATTTTTATAGGTACAGTACATACAGAACTGTATAGATTTTTAGACAAATTATTTTACATAAAGCCTGCTACAAACAAAGGAATGTTCAACGTGAATCAAAGAAAGTAAACACTAATCCTTATAATGTAGTAGTTCAGGGGTGACCAAGTCTGAAATCCGCACGTTCTCTTGCCGTCGTGCTACCAATCATCGTTTTGTAGGCTGTCAGAGACAGAGAAATCGTGACTCTACAGCCTACGGAATTACGTCAGGCGTGATGATGTTTATTAGGGAGCTGCAGAATTTCAAATTCGAGCTTTTGCTCTCCCCGTAAAATACCAGTATGTGGTTCATGCAGGCTGGAACTGTCCAATCGGGTTGAGGGGCAGGGCCTACAGAAATGACTAGTAGTCTTAGTCAGTCAGACTTCTGCTCTTATTTATGTTTCAGTTCTCAAACCACGTTCATTCCACTGGTACTTCCCTGGGTGTTTGAGCCATACCAGAATTTGGTAGCCCCAGACGTCTGGACCAACTACTTCTACAGCCGTCACCCACCCCTGGTAGTAGTTGTACTACAGTAATTACTGCACACTAGGTGTTTCCATTAAATTTAGCCCTGGGCTTATATATTAATGTAAGTACTCTTTTTCAGACTTAAATGGGTCTCGGTCGTACTCTAGATGATGATTCAGGTGTTCTCAGACTAGATAAAATGTACTGTACTGCCTTTAGCCCGGAAGATCACGAGTGCCCTCTTACACATGACATTTTTACTCAGGTGGGCATGGATGTGAGATAATTAACTGAGCCTAGTAGTTAAAATGAAGATTTTGCTGCACATGACAACCAATACCAAGTCTTTCCATAAATGTTACCCTATTTACCCTGCACAGCGCACATTTGTGTTTGGGGAACACGGAGACCTTGTTTGTGTTTTATTGATACTGTAATGTGCTGATTTCAGGAACTGTTGAGTAAGGTTTTTTTTTTTTTTTAACGTAATCAACAATTAATAATTTTGAAATTGTGAAAGAACTGAAAGTCAGAGAAAAAATTGCGTAAAAGTGGAAGATCGTGTTTTTTTCCCAGTTTCTACCAGTTTCATACTTTGCGTACAATCCCGTGTGACTAAATACATTTCAGTTTTAAAAAATAATTTTGTACTTTTGTACATGTGTAAGAAAATATTTTGAAAAGCACTAGCAAGACATATCAACACTGTACAAGGCCCATAGTAATTCTGTGAACTACAGTGAGTGAAAGCTGTATTCAGATTGATTTATATGACACTAAAATTGATTTAAAGAGGATTTTGCCTACAGGCAGTAATGCAGTCCTAAATTAAATTAAATATTTTCATAATCTCGAGTGCATTTCAGCAAAGGATACACAGGCCTGTTCAATATAACATCAGTTTACTCGTATCATTTCATATATATGTCTAAATAGAGCATGAAATGAATTTGGAGTTCATTTTTTGGATGAAAAATATGCCCTTGGGAAACTATTAAACACAAAAGCAGAGGTGGAAAGTCAAAATTGCAAGTAGAAGTCCTGCCGTGTGTTTCTTCCACCCCTGAGCCGGTTTCAGTTCTGCCTCCTGGCTGAAGAAATGTGATAATTAGCACATCCAGGGGATCGGAACAAACATACTGGGGAAGACCAATGCGCAAACGCTTGATAGGGCCAATTAAAAACTTTCCCTGGGTTTCCCTATCTCCACTTGGTGCCTTGCCAGGCTACCAGCCTTGCTTTTGTCTCTGAAGGGACCGTGTGATGTCTGGTGTACATGATTGTTTTATATATATTTTCATCACTTTGTATTTAAACAAGACCAGGTCAAAACCTAGTATATGGCTGGACCGGCCGACCAATGGTGTAACTTCACAACTCGGCCGACCAGTGGTGTAACTTCATCACTCAGTCACTCAGTCAGTCACAGACATTCGCGTTTATAGGGCTGGACCCGCTGTTGCGGTCCAGCCAAAAATATGTTTGTGTGTATATTTCAAAGACATATGATAGTTTCTCTCATCACTGGGGGTTGAATAATTGTTTGTATTTAGATGCATAACATGTACTTTGATCAAAACCAATCGGTCTTAGACAGCTAATAGAACTACACAAAATGAATTCATTGATCCCCAGCCCTATTGATTTTCACTGTTATTGTCATTGCATCATCTTTGAGTTTTGATTCTGTCAGCAAAAACCAAAGCTTTTGTCTTTTCCTCCTCTTCCTTGAAAATAGTTAATAAGGGAAGAACGAATTGTGTTGTTTCGTGCGGTTCAATTAAACTCACACAATCGTGACTGTTCGTAACGGTAACTCTGAGAAAGACTGTTTGCCTGTGCAAGACTTCCTGTTGCCAAAGCCTGTTTTTATTTCAAATGTAGGGTTGTGTTGGATGTGTGTATTTCTACCAGTAATATCATCATGTTCTGCCAAAAAGAATGTGAATATTCTAATAGACACCATCGTGTATCATCATCTGTGTAGTTGAATGATGGTGCCGCATTAATGTGAGCTGACTTAACACCTTTTTAAGAGTTCCACCTTTTACCCAGACAATCACTGTAACCAAGCATAGCAAATATCACTGCACATGCTATGAAGAACAAGTCTTATCAAGCGCTTCATGAACGTAAGAATGATTGTGTGTGTTTAACAGAAATCTTATATTCTCTGTGTTGTCTCATCCCCATTTAATTTGTTTTTTAAGCCATGTTGGGAGTGTCTTTTCCCTCACAACGTAACACCTGAATTATACCTTTATGAATATTTTCTGTAAACGTTTGGATACCCCCCCACACACATACACTCGCACATAAACAAGGTTTCAACTACCAACATTGTTTTAAGACCAATATTTATTTTGTATATTTGTGTCAGTTAATGTGTTTTATATCTGTACTGAGAAGAGAAATATATGATAAAAGGTGATTTTAAAAATAAAAGTTTCTATGGCTACACATGGATGTTGGCTGTCTCTCGTGCTTATTAAGGCATGGCGGTATGGTGTTCTGGCACGCGATGTGTAGCGCACAGGACCGGCTCTCCTATCGCCTACTCCAGCTGCTTACTCTAGTGGCCTCACAGTGACCTGAGTACTTTAGTTTAAGACACGGGTTTGAGCCCAAATGGCCGACACCCACTTGAATAGGCACAGAGGCATCACACATGCTATCAGCATTAGGCTTGTAGATTCGATAAATTAAAATGATCACAGTATTACCATAGGTGTGTAAATCACATGGAGGTTTGTGTATACACAGTAAAATGTGTAATATAGGTAATATTAAAGCTATGAATAATGTTCTAAAAATTGACATTCAAATTTTTTTTTTAATTGTATTTGTTTTGGAACCCCAGGTGTCCCTGAAGTGCTGCTTGGAAGACCCAGGCCGAGGGCTGTGTTTCCACCAGGGACACTTAAAAGTGTTTTAAAGTGTGCTTTAGATCAAGGTATATGATGACAGGTAGTAATATAACTGAACAGGTAGACATCATAAAGGGGCTCTTGGGCTTTGAAGGTTAAAATCGCACAATAAGGCTACAAACCAGGGATATAAATTGACAGGGCATTTCTACCTCTTCATATTACATTTCACCAAGCTACCCAGATATCAGTGTGTACATCACTTTGGTGATCTTGCCTGACTGTTTTGAGAAGGAAAACTGTACATTTAATGACGTGATTCTTTAATCAGACACAATACACTAGTTAGCATCTTTGGTGACAGTTAATAGCGAGAATCTACAGTGAATGAAGCCGACTAGAGAATTGTTCGGGTTGCATTGTGTAATTTGTACACACACAGTTATTTATCGTTGACTATTCTGCCCAGTGTGCTTCAGTGGGGATATGACTTTGATTTGTTTGTTCCGCTAGAGTACTGGCTGAATCTTCACTGTACTCAACCCGCTATTGTTCCACTCATAATAAAAGAAAAATCGGCAAACTACTCACCGAAGCTCCGGAAACATACGGCTCTAGAAATATAGTTCTTTTTGTCGGAAGTAAACAAATAAAGCTTCTTTTTTTTTTTTTTTTGCTGATGTGGTCAATTCATATGACGTGTAGATTTTTTATGTTTCACGTTAGCCCCTGCTTCCTGAATCGTTCAGATGTTAGCATACCATCAATGGGTATTGTGTGTACCCATGTGCTGTGGCAATGTGATTGCTATTGTGAAGCAAAACAAAACAAACAAACAAAACATACACATTGGCATCGTGTGTGCTACTATTTTCTACAATATATACACTTCCTGAAATCCTGTCAAAGATGAGCTCATATGTGCATTAATTCTGACAAAATAGTCAAAATTCGTGGCGCAAATGCAAGTTAAATATAGCCCTAGTAATGTACTACTTTGTTCCTCATTGCTGGAAACCAGCCTGGTATGATATGAAATATTTTCATGCGATGCACGATTCTAAAAACAAGATGAAACTTTAAAGCTTGGTATGCTAACGCTAAGCTCCAGTTTAGTATTTCCCTCTGAAAAACATCAGGGAAGAACTGTCAGTCTACAATATAATCAAAGGTTTTCAAAGGTGACCTTTTCCTAAAAGAGGTATTTGCCGCATAGCATATTACAGAAAATGAAAGGTTTGGTTGACATGACTGATTTAGAGTCCGGGAATGTGAATTCTCCATAGCAGGCATAACTCAAGCAATTCCATTTAGCTGGGGAAGAATTGTAAAATGAGTAAACTGAGTCGTTGTTGTAATCAGGGAAGCATGGCAGTATATCTGCAAGTTAAGGACATCGGCGTGCCTATTTTATGTTTCTGTATTTCAAATTCTGAAATGTTATACAATCATAAATGTAAGTATTTGCAGATACCTCCGTGTAGTTGCACTGAGCATATCCACAACGCAGACAAAAAATAAGACTGCATTGCCCATACACCTCTACGAGCCCTTCCAAAGGGGGATTGGCTAGTCTCATTTAAATCCTTTTTTCGTACAGATTTTTTTTCAACCAATTGAAGGCCGATGATTTGCGTACAAAAAGCGCGTAGCCAATCGTGTAAATCTTCTGAAGTCCGTTTCTAAAACTTGAACCAATGTACGTGTCCATGTAATTTACATATTGGAAGATAAACCAATCGCTCTGTACTAGATAAAGCAATTTTTCACTGAACTGTCCAATGGTCAGTAGGAAGGTAGAGGTTGAGGTCTGCATATTATTAACATGTTATTATTGAAGGTGTTTAGATATTGATCCTGTATTTCGTGTTAGTTACAAACTCGCGTCTTGGACACCCAGTTTAAACTGTACTATTGTATACACATATACGTTAGGAAAAATCGCGAAAATGCCTAAAAGGAGGGTAAGCTACAATTCAATATTATTTTTTTATTTTGATACAAATATACATTTGCTTTTATTTTACATAAATATCTGCACTATTTAGTTTAATCAGTGTGGCAAAATGTTTACTGGTTGGACGACAGTAAAGTTTTAAAATGTTCATGCGCGTTGTTTGTGTTTTTGTGTAGTGATGCTTTAATCGCATTTTTTATCAACTGAAAAGGTTGCTGGTTAGATTTCGAATTTCCTGGTATGTTTTCCTTCGTCGTAGCTACTTGCCTTAACCTCCATGACTGTTGGCTTACACAAATGGTTGTTTTATTAGCCAGTGTCTCTTCCTGCCGAATTGTCACCGCGCCGTGCGCACTTGTGCGGGTGAATGTCATGTAGAATAACAGTGATGCACGCCGGTCTTCGGCGTTGACCACACTGAGAGCCGTTAAATTGCGTCAGTGTACCAGCCGCGCGCTGGCTTGACATGTCTTGTTTGAGTGCAAATAAATTGTGCTTTGTGGATTTACGTTCGTTTTCGCCCGCGTTCGATGGAGGCTGTCGGTCTTTTTTTAAAAGCCATATTTAAACCGACACCCTCTTCCTCCTCCTACCCTCATGTTTCAGACCCGTATGTAACCAACCACTGTCAGTCAGCCGTGCGAGCCCGTGGCTGTGGGACGGGAGGGGGCTGGGATTTCAGACAATTGCTACAGCGAACAGAGCGACGAAGCTACGCAATTCGAACAACAATGCGCTCGCGACGTTTTTGCGCAGCGCTACGCAACCCAAATGTGGCTCATTTTCTGTAGAGGCTGAACTACACGCTCGAGACAAGCGTCTAAATCGTTGTCCTGTATATACGTTTTTAAAAAATGTTTCTGTCTCCCTTCGCAATCCATTGGGTTAAGGCAGAGGGAGCGGTAAGGGGGAGGGGAATCACAAGATTACTATGATTAGGCAAACCGTATCTCTTCTTCTCCGATCCCGAGTTGGCCCATATGTATTTGCATACGAGTGCAGTCATTTACATATTAATAGAGCCGAAGAACTGCGTGTGTTAAATTTCACCATTTTACCCCTGAACTCGGCTCACCCGTAGAAAGCCGTGGAACTGCAACGAAACAAAAGTAGCCCAACAAATGTCTGTGTATTGGCTGGGTCTACGTTATTTCCCCTGCATTTTCTAACGACCGTCAAAAGCTCATCTTGCTGTTGCCGAGGCAATTTTAGAATGCGTCATTCAGCAACGATGTGATTTTTCTCATGGGAAATTTATTTCACGCTTCGCTCCTCAACCACGTTTACGGAAAAAAAGAACCCTAGCCTATTTTGTCCGCATCACTTTTCTGTTCACGCGAGGTCACTTTTTACGCGTGCCCCTTTCACCTCCAATGCATGATAGTGAAGCGAGATTTATTACACCAATACACACAGTCGGCAACACACAAACACACGTACTGTCGTCTAAAGCAATATACCAGTAGTATATGAATTCCGTCGAATTAAATGGTGTGTTCATTGTGTTAAGATTAAGGATTTATTTGATATTTAGCTCCGATTCAGGCTGAATACATGGCGGTTGGACCGATGACACAATTTGTGTATTATTTCAGGAGATGTTAACATAGGAAAGGGTTGCGTAAAATCTTCGTTGACATGATAGTCGCCAGTTCTAACTAATGTGCTTTAAAATGAGATAAGTGCAATTTGCAAAAAGAATTTGATTTCCAAATCAGACAGGTACTTCCTAGTGAAATGGCACAGAGTTGATGGTTATATGAGTTTACTGTAAGTCATGAAGCATTTTCTTTGCAAGGAGAGAATAGCTTAGCATGAGGATTTGTCAAGGAAGCAACAAATGAAAAATGATATGATTAAAAAAATAGGGCAAATAATTACTTGTAAATGATGGAGTACCGCAAAACACATTCTAGACACAAAGGTATTTTTTTTTGCTTAATTTTTCTTTGTTGAAATAAAGAATTGTTTGCAGTCATGAAAACTCCAACGTCTTTTGCCAAACCTTTAGGAAGAGAATACTACTACAGCTCCTCATCCTACTGCTGTTGTTATTACTACTATTACTCCTACTTCTAATAAAGATAACAATGAAATATGCATCTTTTTTTAGGTTTTAACAACTCTCTTTATTGAGAAAAGGACACAGAGAAAACCCTCTCAGGAAATTTTAAAGTTGTAAACAAACAAATGGGAGTCTTAATTGAATATATACCACCAATGTTTCACAGGCTGGAATGATGAGTGTTTGAATACAGTGTTTGCCGTGAGGAATCTTCAATTTTATGGGCAGTGGATCCTTTCAAAACACAAAACGACCAATGGCAATATGATGCCGGACCAGCCCCGCGTAACGTGGAGAAAGACATGCCTCAGTACTGTTTGATTGAAATGGCAGGGACCCGCCAAATTAATTAAACAAAACTGGCAAATGACAGCAGACGGCCAATCTCTTCTGCATAAATTTGTACACCGTTGTTAAGCCCCAGGGGTACCTTTTAATTAAGAGGTTGTCAGGGAAACAGTCTTTATATATATATATTGTTTGTTGTGGCCTGAGACTGCCTTTTCAGCAGGAGGCTCATGTGTGTCAGGAGGCTGAACGGTGGTATACTGAGCTAAAGTGGTAAAAGCAGGGCTGCCCAACCCTGTTCCTGGAGGTCTACCGTCCTGTAGGTTTCCACTCAAAGCCTAACAAAGCACAGCTCATTCAATAGCTGGAGCAGGGGCTGCCCAGCCCTGATCCTGGAGATGTACCATCTTGTCGGTTTTCACTCCAGCCGTAACAAAGTAAGCCTCATTCAACGGCTAGAGATCTTGCTGAGCCGCAAATGAGTAGAATCAGGTGTGCCAAATTAGAGTTGAAATGAAAATCTGCAGGACGGTAGATCTCCAGGAACAGGGTTGGGCAGCCCTGGTTAAAAGTGAACCAGTCTTTGCTACGTTAATCAGCTAACGAGGCACCGTTAAGCATCTGACTGATGTGATAGTCCTGCTGAACCACTTTCTCACTTTAAGAGCAAAGCGAATTTCTGCAATAACAGCAAATGACAGTGAGGTCTTTCATATGCGGATGCAACAGCATTTATCAGCTGTGATTCTGAAGCTCATCGATAATTTTATTTAAAATGTCAGTTCAAGATTGGGTTCATTGTATGATTATATAATCAGCAGCTCACAAAACCCGTAAAATGGACCCTCCTTGCTCATCCCTGCTTTAGGCCCATTTATGTTTATAGCGCTGTTTCCTTCTGTTCTTAATTGATCTCAGAACAAGCTTAATAGATGGATTCAGACATATAGTCCAAATGTTTTTGCTCAGGCTCCCTTTTGGTAATAGAAAATATTTTAAAGCCCCCCCCCCCATCCACCCACCCACCCACCCACATACATCCTATGCTGTTCCTCTCTCTTTAAACCCTCACTGTGCCCCTCCCTCCCGCCTTTTGGATACCACTGATATAGTCTGTGAAATATTATGAATGATTATTCTTTGACTAATGTCATCACTAACTCACTCAATGGTCTCACACGAAGAGGAGTGAGCTTACATCATATCACCTGTGCAGTCTTCTTACTGACAGTATTGAACATGTAGGTCTATGACCTGCATGCACAAACTAGTCTCACCTTAATGTCATTGTGGCAATGACGGTGTTGCCATGGGTACAGTCCATAACACTGGCATATTTGTTTGATGTTGGCAGAGTTAATGCTACTTGCTGATTTCACTGGAAAACTTTTCAACTGACTGTCCTATGAATTAAAGGAAGACAGAAACACTTCCATTTTTCACTTTTGATTTTAGGTTCTGTGTGTATCTGGGGCAATCAGTTGCATCTGTTTTATTGCAGTGTCTTAGTTAATGGTCAATAAATGGTCACCAGGCAAAAAAATGTGCCTGTGTTTATAAATTCAAGTAAATGAATCACACATTATGGAAGTTAAGGGCTCGTGATTATCATTCAGTTGTCTGTTGCTGATTTATATGGAGAAAATGTTGACTCTTAATCTGAAATATTCAGTTAATGATTAAAGTAAGCCTCAGATTTGTTTTAATAACCCTGACGTACTGCATTTTGCGTCAACTATAGTGACAGCTACTGATTGGACAGAAAGGTATCATGACACACAAAAAAAATGGGTGGGGCTAGAACTATCTGTCAATCACTGACTTGCGTGAACCGTTCAAAGTGTTTTGCTCCTCTCAGTAAAGCACAATTGGTTCTAGTTAAGTGAGTTTCTGTATAGCATGTGGCTGCTTTTATTTGGCGGTGTCACAATACGTCATTCTCCCATTGCTAGTGAGTTGCGGCACTCAAAAAATGCCACACTTATGAATAAAATAAGTGTTTCGCTATAGCGGCAAGTCTAACCGAACAAGCTGCAGTGGATGGGCGGGGGCGTTTCGTTTGCGTCGGGCGTTGGTGGCGGGCGCCCGAGTAACGCAATTTTTTGTCTTTTTGTTTGCAGTCACCAGAAGAGGCCGATGGTGCGGCAGTGAAAAAAGAGGTGAGTTGGTCGCTCTTGGCGCGCGCACCTTGATACCTGACGACGAACAATGGCCTGTTCTCGATTTGGTAGGCTACAGCATTTACGGGCTTTAAATGTCCTCTCTGGCCTTATTCCGGAAGTTTCGTGGGTTTAGTTCGCATCAGTTTCACCTTTTAAACTGTACTAAATTCTGGATTTAACCCCCTTTCTCCTCGAAAAGGGTAAAAAATTTAGTCTTCTCTAAAAGCATGCAACGGCATGGTAAGCAAATGGCCCCTATACTCTTTATCTCCCCATACTCTTTATTTATCATCGGTTTCCATAGAATGGAAAACAAGCAGCCTGTGGACTTCAGGCAGCAGTTTACAGGACATGCAGGCTAGTTTAAAACCTGACCAGTGGCAGACTGACAGGGCTGCCATGTCTCCTTTCCCTGAGTTAAAACGCGTGAGAGCCTTGCGTTTGGCCTCACTCACAGGCCAGGTCTGTTATCCTGACGGCTGCGATACGTGGTCATGGCTGTGTACGGTGTATCCTACACGTCTGAGTGTCTGCAAATGCCTTTTTATTTATAGACCTCTGCTGGTATGTGTGAGTGTGTGTGAGTGTGTGTGTGTGTGAGTGTGTGTGTGAAGGTATGTGTTTGAGGACAGATGCACAAACACACACACACATACATACATATATGTGTGTGTGAGTGTGTGTGTGTCGAAAGTGTTTAGGCAGAGCAAACTAATAAAAGGTCTACATATTGGGCTGTGTGAAGCATCTGAGTTGTGCTGTGGCTATCAGCAAACAATAAAACCAGAATTGTCATGGGAATTTGATCTGGAGGGGGACGGAGATACAACAGACAAATGAAAAGATAATAGAAGGACAAGAGAGAGCGACAGAAGTGCCAGTCGCAGTCTGAATTAAAAACAACGATAAAACTATCGGATGATGGCGGGGGACATGTCCGAAATCCGCATTGCGGCTGAAGGTCTCCGGAGTCGTCGAGCCCGTGTCCTAGCCGAGGAAGATGAAGGGCCGTGGGGTTTTCGGGGGGTGCTCAGAACTTTTCATGGGGGGGGGACTTGCCCCCCACCCCCAAGCATTTCCTGGGCTTGGCACGCGCTATGATGTCGTCTGTCATATCGAAATCCAGGACCACCTCTGGCGGGACTCAACTGTCCTCGCCTCGCCCGATGGGTCCCCTATGGGTCCCCTATGGGTCCCCTACGGGTCCTTATAAACCGATAAACCGTGGGACCCCCAGCCCCGGCCTCCTTTAGCTAAGGTCCTCTCTAATTACACCTCAGGGGCCCTTTGATTTGGATAAAGAGTCACAGGCCGCATTCTACCAGGGGAAAGAGAGAAAGACTACAGCCTGCGGATCTTGTGTTCGTTCCAGCCGTTCCGAGCGCTAATTCGAAGTCTTTCTGTGTTTCAGCCAACAAGAAGATCCCAGAGGTTGTCGGCGGTAAGTTTTGAAGCTTTTTTTCTTTTTTTCCACAAATGCGTTTAGAGGATGCAAAAACGTAAAAAAAAAAAGGTCACAGGAGAACATGCATATAGGCAGATAAAGTGTTTTAAATGTATTTGAATGAACACTGGCTCTGATGAGGCTGGTTTTATAGGGCTGGTTTACACAGAATTATACCCCAGTCTCACTTATACCCCGACAAACTGTTGTTACACCGTTTACATACTGTACGTATCCAATCAGCGGCACTGTGGTCACATTTTCATTGGCCCGCTTTCCTCTTTGTCTTTCAGAAAGTGTCCGAACCGACACCGGAGCCCAGGCCTAAGAAGGCCGCCGTCAACGACCCCCCCCACCCCCCGCTACGGCGTTCAGAACCCCGTCCGACGTTCGCAACCCGCCAGCGAGGCGTGTCCCGCTCTTCCTCGCTCGCGTCGGTCTGCAAAAAAAAACACGGTCTGCTCCGGGAGGAGTACGCATTCTACGCTCATTCACTCGCACGTTTCCTGTCGGGACAAGAAACCTGTGTTCCCGCCACGGGTAATGTAAGGCCGCAAAAACAAAACAAAAAAAAAACGCGGCAGCAGAGATTCACTGAGCGGATCCAGCACGTACGGCTGCTGTTGTTGACTGTTTCTTGCGTTTACATTCGGGCATTTAGCGCACACTGTTATCCAGGGCTACTTATAAAGTGCATGGGCAAAGGTTCGGCTAATAAGCAGTGACAATGCCTAGTCCTTAGTATCGCAAGACGTAATAGCATGTAGTAGTCACTGCGTGGACCTACCCAGATTACACTACGTGCTATTGTAGGTGTAGGAGGGGGACTGAGGACAATGTGCTTTATTCCTTTAAGGCGTGAGATCACAAAAGTGTGATTACATCTTTCTTAATTGAACATTCTAGTGCTGACGTCACAATCGCCACTGTTGGCGCTGAATGCAACTAGAACACTGGCATAGAATTTTACAAAAACATTCCAAGGGAACTAGAAGGCAGGATTAGAAGGCAGGTGGGTCTGAGAGCGGAGCACACGGATGTAGTTTGGGGCAGGGCCAGTAAGCCCACGGTAAACACTCGTAGTTTGGGCGCTGGTTGCGCTACGGTGGGGCGTAAACAGGCGTGTGTTCTCCCCGCCCTGTTGCTGGAGGGCGCTCGCTCGGTGTTTACAGGTTTGCGTTTCGCCCAGACGCACGATTCTGCCGAAAAAGCCGCAGCTGATTGGAGGAGCCTGGGCTCGGAATGCGATCGCAGAGAGGAAAAAAAAAAAAAAAAACAGGAAATCAGAGTGAATCGGAGGCATTTGAATGCCTGCCCACTTCTGGAGAGGTGTGTCTGCAGATCCAGTGGCAAAGCCATTCTTAAGCAGAAACTTATTTTTTTTACTTGCTTTTTTTCTGTGATCTAATTTTTTCAAATATGTAAATAAGTGTGTGTGTTTTCCAGAGCGTGGATTTTCAAACAAATTCTGTGGCAAGAGGTACTGTAGAGCACACTTCCCAAGAAGGAATTCATCAAGAAATGCATCAAAAAAAATTATATATATATATTCATGCATAAATGACTCCTATGCGGAACACACGCCCCTCAAAAATACTAATATGTTCTCATGAATACAAAAAGATTTATGTCAGATAAAAAAAGCCAATTACTGGAAACCTTGCTGTTATGCCGTGGACTTCTCATTTACAAAGAAAAAAAGTTACAAGGACACTGCACACTAATTAGGCTTAATGGATTACAGCTCCTGATATTAAACATTGGTTGCGAGAGTGGCTGTCACATGCTTATAGATATTACCCCATTCTTAGGAGACCCATTTGCATGCTGGGAACTGTAGTTCAGCAGTGGCACACAAACAAAATGTGGCTCAATGGCAGAACGTGCTGAACATTTAACTAGTGTGAAGTCAAGCATTTACGGGACAAATCGTCAGGGCGATTTGGTAGAATTTGCTTTGCATGTGGGAGAACGCTCTTAATAGGGGCTTACAGGTAGAAGACAAAACCTGCTGGATCGTAGTCTGCAAGGACTGGACTTGCGCTGCCGTGTCATAAACAATTAGCGTTACCAGTGCTCGACGAGTGCCGGGTAGGACTAAACACAGAAGCCGAACAGATGGAGGGCTGTTTGCAGTCTGCAGCTCATCAGATCAAACTCTAAGTTCATAATTTGCTGCAGAGAAATCCCTCTAATTCCTCGTGTTTAGCGCTAGCCTCAGTCCGCTACCGCTGTGACCGTGCAGTACACAGTGTGCAGTTCTGCGTGCTTAATTTTGCTGGGGGTTTTTTTCGTTGTTGTTGTTGTTGTTGTGGCAGAAGTGAAATTCAGCTCCACTAAATGTATTCACGCACGTCTGCTACAGTGGGGGGGAAGGGGGGGGGGTCCTTTTACACGTTTCGTCCACTCGCTAACAGGAACGTTCCCAGCTGGGTCATGCGCTGACGCAGTTTTCACTGTTTCTAGGTGTCGCGTGCTTCCTGCTCCAACCTGGGTTTAGCCCATCGCTGAACGTAGCCCATCGCTGAACGTAGCCCACCGTTGAACTTAGCCCACTGCTGAACTTAGCCTACTGCTGAACCTAGCCCACCACTGTACTTAGCCCACCACTGAACTTAGCCCACTGCTGAACTTAGCCCACCACTGTACTTAGCCATCCACTGAACTTAGCCATCCACTGAACTACATTGCTGGGGTTTTGCTGTGCAACGTAAATTAGCTCCACTAAATTAGCACCACGTGTACTTGGGGCAGCCACTGACTTGGCCTACACTGTACTTAGTCCACTGCTGAACTTCCCAGCGCACGCTGAACTGGCCATTCACTGATTCCTAGTTGCGTGACTTCCGCTCCACCTGAGTTTAGCCCCACTGTAACTTACCCGCCACTGTGAACTTAGCCAATCACTGAACTTAACCCACTGCTGTACTTAGCCCTCCACTGAACTTAGCCCACTGCTGTACTTAGCCCACCACTGTACTTAGTCCACTGCTGAACTTAGCCCATTGCTGAACTTAGCCCACCACTGAACTTAGTCCACCGCTGAACTTAGCCATCCACTGAACTTAGTCAACCACTGAACTTAGCCCATCCACTAAATGTCAGTTGGCGAAATATCCAAGTGAATGAAGCTGTTGCCACTGCACGCGCTTACTCTCTGTCACTGTCTTGATCTCTGTCTCTCTCTCCGTTGCTCTCTCTTTATCTGTGTCTCTCTCTTTCTTGCTCCCTCTGTCATTCTCTTTCGCTCTGTCTCTTCACTCTCTCTCTTTCGTTGTCTCTCGGGCGTCGTGGCGCACGTTTCTGAGATGAGGGACGTCAGCTTGTTGTCCTCTTGATCCCTCACTTTTGCAGAAGGCGGCGGACGACAAGAAGGGCAAGAAAGGAGGGAAGGGGAAAAAGGAGGATAAGCCAGAGGACGTGCCAGCGGAGAACGGCGAAACCAAGACAGAGGAGGTAGGGCGTGGCACTCTAGCGTTACTCCCGATACTAACGACCTGGGCATCCTCCCCTGACCCCTGAACCCTGACCCTTGACCTCCATTTCTGAGACAGCACTGCTTGTTTTCACATGGTGGGCCTGCATGTGTTTAACGGCCTTTCTCTCTCGATCCCCCCCCTCGCCCCCCCCCCCACCAGATCTGTGTATCTCGTTCATCTGTTAGCGTGTCAGCCTCAAGGAGTGCCCCACCCAGCTTGCTGTCAGTCAAAGGGCACACTGTGACTGTGAGAGTAAAGGGTAGGCTACCTCACCCCCCCCCCCATGCCACCCCCCCCCCCTCCCCGCTGAGTGCTGTGTCTTAGACGTTTAGCGGCTTTATGGCTTGTCGAACGCGTGCTCTTGCGAGCCTGACCGCCGACAGGAGACGCCAAGGTGAGGCGCTGTCTCGTGAAGCTTGGTACTGTGCGGTGGTGATGGTGTACGCACATGGGTATGGGTGGGGGGGGGGCGGGCGTGTGTGTCGTGTGTGCTGTGGTGTGTGAATAGCAGGAACACTCGAGCTGAGAAACAGATACACCGCACCTTCCGCACTTGACGGTATTTTTGGGAGAGCTGCAGTTTCCATGGCCACACAGGACGGGTGATTAGCGCTGTGGTGGAGTCCGAACAGCAGCGATATCTCGAGAAAATTAGCTCTTCAAGTTTCCCCTCGATTACTGTGTGACTTCAGTGCTTCTCCGCCTTCCGGCTTTTTTCTTGTTTGTTTTTTTCTTTTTCTGCTGGTTACCGTGTGGAGAGTGTCACAAGGAAGCAGCACGAGTGCATCTGTGGATGGTGGAGACTCATTTCAGGAGCACTGACCCCTTGGTAAACGCGGGTCATTTCATTCGATCGCGTTAACTCATATCCTGACCCAGCGATACGGACACTGCCACAAAGATGCAATATTTTTGGATATATGACATTTTTTCATGTATTATCTTAAACGAGGGAAGAATTTAATCCCTTCAAGCCAAGACCAGAACAGCATCATCCACACACTTTTTCGGTGCTTGGACTCCACCCTTCTCTTTCGCCAGTTTCAAATCTACACCCTCCACAGACCTCCATGCCTGCAGGGGGCGCTGTTGCCAGATAATCTTTTTTTTTTTTATTCACTCTGGGGTGCTATGGAAAGAGCCGGCCGGCGCTGTTCTGAAGAGAGGCCAGGCCTTCGCAGGCAGCGGCAGAACCCGTGGAACCCCTGGCCCAGCTAATCCCACCCTAACCGGGAAGAACCGGGAACCGGGAACGCCAGAGGATTCCTGCTGCTACTAACCTGCTCTCCCTCTCTCCCTCTCCGACAGGAAACTGAGGGAGCCGAGCCCGCAGCGGAGGGGAAGGAATGAGCGGGACGTCTCACACACAAAACTTTCAGTTGGATTTTATGCACCTCTTGTACAATGGGAAAGAAGGATATTTTTTATCAAGTATTTTGTAAATGCTAATTTTTTTAGACCCCCCCCCCCTCCCCCCCGTGGTAGTGGGATTTAAACCAGTTGTACACTGTTCACACTCTCATTCTTCGGTTAGCGCCTCTGTTCCTTAAAGCCTCCTCTTCACCTCTTCAGAACCCAGCACAAGGCGTGAGCGGTTTGTTTTAAACATGGCCGACGGCAGCGGGCGGGGCGAGACGGTTTTGGGCCCGGCGAGTGCCGCAGGGTCACCAGCAACGCTATCACGGCTCATTTCCTCTGCAGCTCCGATCTCCACATCCTGCACGGCCCCTCGCACTCTGTCCTTAATTTCGGGCAGAGAATTTAAGCGGGTTTACGGGCTACGTCGTTTCTGTGTGCGCGAGAGTGTCAGCTCCGGAGATTCTCATGAGAATTTTTGTAGCCGTTATTTTCGAAAACGCGACAGGAATTTAGACGAATGACCCCCCCCCTGCCGCCGCCGCTGTGTAGATTTTGTTTTACCTTTCCTGTAGAGCTTGTTGGGACTTGTGTATGTTTTCAGACAATTTTTTTAAAGATTCTTATTACTGTGACTATTTTAATCTTTAAGGCAGTTTTACATAGCAATAATGAGTGGTGCTTTGTACTAAAAGTTTCTGTGGTTGGCAAAAGCAGTGCAGATAGTTGTGATCATTCACCGCCTGTTTGGGATTTACTTCCTGGAACTATTTTAAGAAAAAAATAAAAGAGAAACTTGTCTTGTTTGCAGTGTGAATTCGTGCTCTGATTGTGAGTTTTTTTTGCACGCATACAACAAGCCAATGAAAAACCGCAACACTCTTAGGATTGACAAATGCCACGTAACACCAGTATAAAATTTGATAGATTTGACACAGACACCAAGTCAGAAGAGTCCATGAACATGTTTCTGCTAATTAACGGAATGTCAGGCAAAAAATGTGGGGAGATAGAAAAGGTTATTTATTATTTATTTGGGTGAACCTGTTGCTAACAGTAACTAGAGCTGCTTGAAAATTTTTTTAAATGTCAGGTAGGTTCAGGAAATATAAAAAGACCATTCAGAAAGTAATTTGTGTATTAGTGTATCTCCAACATAAGATTTTTTAAAGAGATAAAAAAATAAAGATAAAGATATGCTTTATTACATTTACCTTATATTATTTGTGCATCTGTGCACAAGTAAATGCACATTTGAACCTTATCAGGCCTAAAATATTGTTCAAATTCATAAACAAAATAAGCAGTAGGCCTACATTTGCCAATCAGCAAAATAATGGACAACTCTCCTACCTGAAAATATTGGGCATGGATTTGCATGTGATTCGCATCATTATAGAATTTTTAAACTGGGACAATTAAAGAAAACTTGAGGGTGCAGAAGTAGTGTTTCGACTTCCTGTCACAAATGAAGCCTCGCTTTCCCCAGATATGAGTGCTAATGTTATTTTCAGGCTCGGGTACTGGAGGATATGGAGTGGCCAGAACTGAGCCTGTGGCCTTGTTTTTTTTTTAAGTTGATTTTTAATATCAGTTTTGCAGCCCATAAGACAATTATTTACAGACATAATTTTTTTACTTAAATACCTCACAAAGATTGTATATTACTTCATGTTGTTATTTCTGAAAGGTATTTTAAAGAAACAACACTTTATTGTAAAAAAAAAAAAAAAACTGGGTGGTAACTTTCAGCTAATGGTCACGATTTATGCATGAATTTACATGCTAATGAGAAGTCACGTATAATTCAGGACTGCATAAGAGTGCTTCAGAAACAAAATATTTAATTTAACAGAAATGGTAATTTAATTTGAATTCAGTCCGACAGGACTAAGGGGAGACAGAAACAAACCATAGTAATCAAAATCTCTACAATTTCTTTTTAGTGACATACTGAACTAAAAATAATTGCCCCCCCCCCCAAAAAAAAAGTCTACATCTGTGTAACTATTTATTTATTGTTCCTGGAGTCAACAAATAATTACTGATGGATGTCAACTCCATCCTCTCAAATGTCTTTTAGCTGTTTGGTTGATCAATAAAAAAGGCACAATTTGATGGGTAAAACAGAGAGAGGCCCCCACAGACCTGAGTTCAGTTGTTTTTTTTTTACACTACGATGAGAGTGGCTGGAAAGGAAATGAGTTTGATTAACGGTTAATCCCGCAGTGTTGCCCAGCCCTGCGTCTGGAAGTCTCCTCCACCTCCTGTCCCTCGGGCCCCAGCCATGCGTCTCTGTGACGGGGAGTAAAGACGAAGGACGTCTTTATTAAATCTAAATCTGATTTTTTAAAATTAATTAATAATTTCTTTTGGAGGGCTGTTGCAGTGACTTGCCTTTATCTTTGGGGTTTAAAATGGGGACTCTGCTCATAGAATAGTTTACACACACACACACACACACACATATATAATATTCACCTTTAGTTTATTCATGAATTCATTCGTCGTTTAGATTTATTAATAGGTTTTAAATATCTTGTTGCCGTTCAATGTACTGTATTTAGAAGTGGCGACAGTGTACAGATGTACTTTTTCCTCCCGCCAGTCCGAATTTAGAATCTTCAGATCGATCTTTCAGGTTTTGCACAGTGTGAAACGCGTTTGGAAAACGAGGCTCGGCATATCCGCAGCATTCCGAGGGACGTGAGGCGCGGTCCTCTCCCCCCTCTCCCCTGGCCCGTGGAAGAGCCGGCACCTATGACCGGAATGCCTAAAATCTCTCCCCTGCGCCTTTTGTCGAGTCTTGTCTGCTGGAAAGCTCCGGACGCGCAGAGAGGGGTTTGCATTAACCCACAAATACCATTCATGGGGGCTGTATGGCACCATACAGAAAGCACCCCGCTCCGGAAAAATACAACTGCTGATGTTAGAAAGTGAAAGGTCAGCACTGGGACAAGGGGTGTCACGGGGGGCCCGGAGGGGGGAGGGGCCGACGCGGCAGGTCAGAGCCTCGGGCTCTTCCCATTGGCTCTCCCTCTGCTCACTCATGAGCCCGAGGCCAATAAATCTCTTTTTAACTATCCTGCTACAAAGCAGCCTTTTTTTGCATGTGCTGCTCATCTCTCTTAACTGGAGTGGTGCAGTTAAAGCCAAACAGGCCATTACACTATGTTTCCCAAAATACAGTCATAGCTGATAAAAGAATAGTTTTTTTTTATGGATATGATGCATCATCTGCTAAATAAAGACGTGGGCAATAGTACATTCCTATCCCATTTGGAGATTTTTTTCGGTTACACTCAGAGAAAGATAGCCTTGGAAGGATATGTCGTCCGTACTTCAGTGATGAACACTTAATTCTGACACTAAAAGTGGGGTTTTGTGTGTTTTATATATTTATCAGAAAGAAAAGCTAAAGAAAGTGCTACAGAATTTTGAAAACTGTCAAAATGTTAGAAGGGTAACTTTGACACCTCATCCATCTCATGAAATAATGAGACCTGTCCTGCTGATTGTTCCATCAGCATTAGAATGTTCAGTTAAGAGCATTCTAATCACATCGTTGTGATCACACACCTTTAAAGGGTTAATGTGGCTCAATAACAGCCGGTTGAACTGAGGCACCTGGGCAACGCTGCTACCTGAGAACAGGGTCAGTGGTCTTCTTTGACCAGTCAACTTGCGGGGTGGTTGCCCCCGGATACACCACTGACACTGCTGTGGAGGCAAGGAGCAAACCTGCCCCCAAGTGATTGTTACCTGTCATTGCATGGAGGTGGGGGGGGGCGTACGTATTTGGACAGTGACACAGTTTTTGTTTTGGCTCTGTGCTCCAGCACATTGGATTTAAAATCAAACAGTGAATATGGGGTTAAAGTGCCAGCTGTTGGCTTTAAATTAAGGGTATTTCCACATTCACATCAGGTAGTTCCCCCTCGAAAGTATGTATTAAAAAAACTGACACATAAGGCAAGCAGTGGGGAACAAAATCAGGTGTCATAACCAGTGGACCGATGTCAGACATTAATTTCCTGACACCAAGAAGCTTCTGAAAATAGTGTTACAACTTCAACAACAACAACAAAAAAGGTTTTGTCATTAGTGATTCCTAAATTATCGTTTCAATCGTTGCACTGAGGTTCATGGTAATTAATGATTAACTGAGAATACATGACCCCTTCTGACAGACAGATTCATATGACACAGGGGCGATGATGATCTTATTTACGATACACTTATGAAGGAAATTAACCTGGTTTTTAAAAAAATGTGTTAAGTGAGGTTCATAACATTTAGAGCTGAGCTAATCATAGGTTCAATTAAGCATTTATTGCTTGCAAATTCATCTGCTGGTTCCTATTACAGACAAAATAACATGAGTTAGTAATGACATTCATTGAAAAGGTTATTATTTTCCCACCTGCCTCATTCAGTGCTTACTGAATCTTCATTCATCGCACAAAGACAATATCCTGCACACACACACACACACAGACCTTTGACTCCAGTGATTGATGGGAGAATGTTGCGACTGTTAACATCTCATTTAAAAGGACCTCCATTATGGATTTTGATTATTACAGGGAAAACAAACTACTAGTGCATATATATATCAGATATGTCTGTGTGTCACATAAATTAATGAAATTATCCACCCAGTTTAGATGTGCAGTGTTCTGCTAATCCCTTCTGCTCGATTGCTCTGCAGCCATCAATGCTGCTATATAAAGCACTTTGAGCTGCTCTATATGAAAGGTGCTAAAAACAAATAGATTATTATTATTATTATTATTATTATTATTATTATTATTATCACAACACTGTAATATTTTCCCTGCACTCCACATCAGGGTCTGAAGATGTGCAGTGTAAATACTGGATTGGTGGCTGAAGTCATCATCAGCGTTTTTCCCAAACTACATCATGTTTGGTGTCCTTTTGGGGGAATGTTCAGTTTTTTTTTTTTCTAGGAGATTTGTTTGCGATAGAAAACTGTCAATCAACTTACACAACTTTTTGCATAGCATTTGCATTGCATCCATTTATACAGCTGGACATACGCTGAAGCAATGAAGGTTTAGTACCTTGCTCAAGACCAAAAGACCAGCTCCTTACCCATTATACTACACTGCCACCCACAGCAAAGTGGCTCACGTGCACAAGCCACCTGGAACCTGCCAAAAAAAGATTTCCCACAAACCCAAGGGTGCTCTTAAGGGTTCCGGTGAGGTTCTGAGACAACTAGCGGATGGCATCAAGATGGCCGAGATTTTGGAGGGGCAGCTGGCTAAGTGTTCTCCGGACCCTGCCCAGGATAAGCGGGTATAGACAATTGATGTGGGTGGCCGAATTATATATTGATATGACCCTAAGTGATTGGAACCTTGTGAATGTGAATTTGCAGAGATCACGCCCATTTAATCAAGGATGTGCTGCTTCAAATAAAGGAGAACTGAGGATTGATAACTGGGGGCGGTGTGTGGTGTAATGGCTAGGGCATCGGAAACCGTATTTTCAACCAGTACAATTACAATTTTTTTTCACAAAAAAAAGACAGAAAAATAAATACACAAGATTTGGTAGACTCAACAACCGTATCCTTGTAAATGTGAAAATATGCACACTTTTCGCCCCTGATTTTTTAATACATATTTTGTTACATCAACAATCCTGGCTGAAGAGGAAGGGAGTTGATGGACAGTGTGATATATAACGGGTAATGTCCTGGACCTCAGATGGTGATGGTAGGGCACCGCTAGCTGTTCCAGAACCCTAATGAAGGGCTTACCTATAAATCCACACTGCCACACACCAGCACAGAGAATGGCTTAGGACAAGACTATTCAACTGGTGGCCTGGGGGCCGAATAAGGCCTGTCACACAGATATTCTGGGCCCTTTGATCTCCGAGAATAAAAAAAAGTACTATTCAGATGCAACAAAAAAAATTCTATGTCTGTGTCCCCAGTGTCAGAACACCACCCACTAGTGAAATGAAAAAAATATGTAGCCTAATAGCTGTGCATATGTATTTAAGGAGACATTTAAATTTTTTTAATACACACATACAGTAGCTACACCATATTTATACACTGCTTTAGAAATGGTTCGTGGAAATTGCTGGTCCATGTATGCCATTTTAAGAACCTGTTCACCAGGTATAGGAGTAGTTCAAAGAACTTGGCTTGGAGAATGTTTATTGTGTAAAAGTTCACACTGCATGAATATAGGCATATTAGGATTCTATTGTGTGAAGTGGATAATAAAAATAAAAAATAAAAAAAACAACTGAAAGTTTTTAAAATGTACATTTAAAATGTACAAATTTCAAAGCTCTGAGGCAATGGTGTTCAAAATAAATGAGCTCAAACCATAAAAAATTAACTGGCATGGAAATATAGGTCAGGGTGTGATAGGACGGTTCAGTGGGTCAACTTTTACCACCGTAGCTTTTCTGTTTGTCCAAAACTAACTCAGTCGGGAATTATCAATGTGTAAATGTTACGTTCAGTCTGTAATTTCCCAATAATCATTAAATTAAGTTTATTTTAAAAATCACTGTAAATTTTGATACTGCAAAATAGATATATTGGTAAAGGACCTACATTCATCATTTCAAACAGGCTACCCATCGACGGCTGAGTGTATAACTTGAAATCACCCGTTACGCACTCTCCATATTGTCTTTCATTAACAATTACTATGCACGGTTATAGCCCAACCGTCCGTTAAAACAACGGGAAATCGATTAATAAAATGTGGAGCTGATATGGGCCAGCACTGTCCTGTCCGTTGCCTTTACAATAATAATCATGTACAAATTGATAGGTTTTCGCCATCTGCACAGTGGAATGTAGTAGTCCACAAATCACATCTAATAAATATATGTCCATATTGTCCTTCCCCTGTTATTGCTGTTTGAGTTGGATTCCAGTAACTCACGAGGTTTAATTCATTACATTCCCGTTTTTACAACCCTTCCCCCATTTTACACCAGCTTACATTTCGGGAAGAAATGGAGGGTTTCTGAACAATCATTTGCACCCCAACTCCGAATCGTTTTAAATGAAAAATCGTTTTTTAAAACGCAATCCTAAATTTATTGCAGTTATCAAAGCCGCACCTCAACACTAAACAAAAACAATTTAGTGTTTTGTATACTGTGAGAAATGTTTCAACGTCTGCAATATGGCAGCTGCTAAGCAAGCTAGCTACATTGATAGCTATCGCCACCTCGACGGCTTGCTGGAGAATGTTTACAAGGACTCGAGTTTAAACAAACAACACGAAACAATAATGTTAGTGCCTGGAGCAAAATAAGTAGGCTATATCGTTATTTGTTGAAATAACTATTTCTTTGCAACACGCTTCCTTTTTCTCCAGTGTTTCCGTTCTCAACCACCCTCAACGTCCCTGTGCGTGCGTAAAAGAAACGACGTGGTATTCCTACGCAAAGGGCTTGTGCTGTGTGTGTGGGGGAGAAGAGAAACGAAAAACAAAACAAAACGAAACAACCTCGTTGACACCAAAAAACCGATGAGAATGTACGATTGATATTTCTAGTTTATAAATATTTTGCATTATTGGTGAACTGTCCGGTCTGTGCGTCTAAAGCCCGTCGGCTTCGTGGGGACTATATACTGAAACGCGGAAGAGAAAAACACGACCGGGTCTGCTTGCTCACCCTGCCTGTGTGTTGGCTGAATGGAGGAGGAGAGACTCTTCCTGGTGAATAAACAGTGACAGCTATAGGGCACACACTAATACCCATTTCACAGCACAGGCACACACCTTATCCTTTACAATAAACACAAAAAATGGCTTCTGACAGTAAACACGTCGCGCAGTTGAAATCTGGTGAGTATAGAGGGTTTGAAATAGATCGTCGAAAGGTTTTTTTTATACGTTCATTTGCCCACGACGTCCTCCTTCAGTCTAATGTAGCTCATGTATTTTTCGCCTCGCAGAGCTGTACTTCCTAATAGCCCGATTTTTGGAAGCTGGACCTTGCCAAAACGCAGCAGAGGTGGGTAAATTGGTATTATAGATTTATTTACAACATCCTTACGAAGGATTTTTGAATAATTTCGTGTTTTTGTTCGGCTTTTCAGACCCTGATTAAAGAAGCGCAGGAGAAGGAGGTAAGCAGCACAGGGCTTGCTTGCAGTGCATCTCGCTGCACTGTACTTTCTGATGTTAATTTAAGACAGATTTCTCATTTAATTTTTAAAACACTCAACTGGACGCATTCTACACTAAAACAGCACCGAGTTAACCTTGTAATTTGATTATAGCTGCTGCCGAAAAGAACAGACTGGACGGGAAAAGAACACCCCGGGACTTACGAAAATTTGGTAAGGGATCTCTATAACCGAGAAAAACTTTTTTTAGTGAGCAAAATAAAAATTGAATTTCCCGCAATTTTTAAATCAGGAAAAAAAAACTTTGTATTGTAATAGCGTAAAAACTAAACACACTAGGTGTTAAAGGTACGTGGGGCGTGCGTCCAGAATTCCCATTGACACTGGCGTATGAGTTTGGTGACAGGCATGTCCAAAAGATTTAAATAGTTTGGAAAAATGTACTAGAAATAAAGATACGTCATGAGTGTTGTGCTGTAGGAGCAGTGAGGGACCGGAGGAGGGACTATTGCGCCAGAGTGCCCGAACAGAGCAGTAACTAGAGATGGAGGCGCTCTTCTCAATGTAATTCAGTTGCAGCCACACTGTTAAAATACACAACACGATGACTGACTAGTTAAAATAAAGCATTAGGATTAGATAAACGTGAAAGGAGAATGCACAGTGGGATGAAGGAAAAAAAAACTTTTTAAAGGAAAATGACTTGTTTTGTGTTCTGGAGATACATACGTGGAGCAATTTTTTTCTGGAGCGTAAACAAACGGAAGACTTTTGATTCTGAGTGGATCTTTTTGCAATGTAAAGGTAATATCTGATTATTATTAATTATATTGTTTTAACAGTATATTTTGTACAATCAATTAAAAATGATTTAACATGGCCATGGCCATGTTCCATAAAAATGCGTTTTTTATGGACCATTTAACACAATTTATTCAGTGTTTCAATAATGTGTAAATACTTTGTTAGTATATTTTGAGGAAATTAATTTTATACTCTTGTTCGGTAAAAGTTTGTACTGAGAACAAAGCCAGTAGCCTTCAGGTCTTCCATTTAACCTAAGTAATAAAATAAATACTTTAATTGGAACAATTTCAGCATTTAGAACACACTTGTTTCTTCGTAGTTTCACTGAGAATACATACATCTATCGATGTATCAGTAGATGCAATATATAGCCTACTATTTAATTTTTTTTGGGTAGAATTTATAACGTGTCCGTCTTTGTTTCTTTAGCATATTTTATGATTTAATGATACCGTGACCTCCTTGAACGTTTTCAGGTATTGTTCGTTCTTGAGTGCATATAAATCATTGCTGTAATTGTTATGTTCACCAATGTTAAGTATGGGTCATTCAGTTTGAAATAAAATCGGAAATCATGCAATCTTGCATTTTAGGGCTAAAACAATGGTGTGAACACGTCTCGTCTAATTTTGAGTTTCTAAGCTAAAATTTAATTCAAAGACCTGCTAAAACTAATTATTAATATTATTGTTATTATGGTTATTATTAATAATAACGATAATAATAATAATAATAATAATGTCTTTTACGTATTCACGCTGTGTTTAATGTAGGTGACATTGATTGAGACGATGCCTGTTGTTTAGGTAATGGAACCATAGGCTTATAATTACGTGGGGTAGACGGCACTTCGTAGCACAATAATTGTTCAGTGTAAGGATCTCTAACGATCGGCTGCAATGAGCAGCCTCGTAGACGGAGGTGTGGGCGCGTGCCTCATCAGCTACGGAGCGGGGATCGTGTTGGCCGACCAATAAGATGATTTTAAATGCAATTAAAGCGACATTAATTATCAGACAGGCGCAGGACGGGGACTGCTGAATTCGCTGATAATGGGCGTTTTGAAAATGGAAATAGCGTCGTGGAGTGAATACAAATGCGTGCTGCTTTTCTGTTATCAAATTACAGCTTTCGTGAATATTATGGGTGTTTTTTTATCATTAACTTACAATTTAGGAAATTGATATTAACAGTCCTGATGCACACTAGTTAAACATTATTCAAAATATCTCTATTGCTTGGCAGTGTATGATAGATTCTTAGAGTTCATGGACAGAAGAATATCAGCAGTTTTACAATAATAATAAAAAAAGTATTTTAAAGTGAATTGTATCATTAACATTGTTGAGATTTACAGTTAAATAGGTTAATCAATTGCCACTTTGGATATCCCTCTGGGGAAAAGATTAGTTGAAGTAAAAGTGAGTTCTGTTCAGTTAGTGGACCGTATTGCACATCTCTCTGGGTTGAACTTCGTTATTTTGTCTATGTATATTTTGTGTAAATCCTGACAGTACACATGTACACAATGGAAATGTAATGAAATGTACACAATAAATGTGTATGTGTGTGTTCTTAAACCCAGGTCTAACACAACTGTCTTCATTAATGCATTCATACAGGGATGCATGCATAGAAATCCATGGTGTTTTAAAAATTTAGATCTTCACTTTTATTTCAGACTTTCATTTTGGATTCAGTGCACTTTTGCAAAAAAAAAAAAAGCATATTCACTGTTACATGTATATTTATATATTTAACGTTTCAGGTTTAGATTGTCTGCCTCCTTTCACCTTTCCTCCTAAATCTCCAGTTTATCAACATTTTGTGAGAAATTGAAGTGCGGATCGTCCTTCTGGGTATTAAGACTGGGGGGGGGGGGGGCCCAAGCGCCTGACCAGGAGGAAAATAACACGCTTCTGCGGTTGCATATTACCGTATTTCTGCGCTCTGGAGAAGCGCGGGATCGTTTCTGAGTGCAGGCGCTTCGCGCAGCGCCGTGGATGCGGTCTCCTCCGCTCAGACTATCCCGTCCGTGCTCCTCCTCCTCCTCGCTGACACTGGTAAACTGGCACTTCCTCAGCGAAGCAGAGTTATTGTTTCTCCAGCTCCAAAACTCGATTTTACTTTTTTTTTTTCTCTTCTCCCCCTTCTGTTAGAGTTATGAGCTCGGCCGTATAATACTCTCCTGTTTTTTTTTTTTTGTTTTGTTTTTTTGTCTTTTCCCCGCTCGGCCCCGAAGGTGAAGCTGTACCGCCACATCGGCCCGGACCACCTGCTGCGGATATGCCAGTGCATCGGCCCGCTGCTGGAGAAGGAGATGCCCGCCAGCGTCCCGGGGGTGCAGTCCCTGCTCGGAGCCGGGCGCCAGTCTCTGCTCCGCACGCACAAGAGTACGCCGCGTTTAAAGTGCCCCCCCCCGACCCCCCCCCCCCACCCTGACCCACCCCCCTCCCAACCACAGAGGCGCGCTGTAGTATACCCAGTCTGAGGAGGGTGGGAGCTTGCATTTGGTCCGGTATCTGGTTTTTGTTTTAGCCTGGCGCTAACACACCTGTTTCTACTTACAGACGCTTTTATTGAACCCCGTGATTAGCGAATTAGTTGAATCAGGTGTCCCTGTGTCCTAAAACCTGTATTTTGGGTTGCCGTATGGGTACCGTGCTACCAGTATGATTCGTTTACTTAACCGGCATTAAATGGTATCATTAAGACTACACATCGCACCCCCTGTCCTGCCCCGTACCCCATCCTCACCCCGCCCTACTAAACAATCAGTTTCCTCAGCAACCCTGCCTGGTCACCGTAGCGACGTCTGTGTGTCACGTCCCATCCCAAGGTAGTTTTGGCACCATCTCGCCACACTCTTAACGGATTCTTCCATCTTTTTTTGGGGTAACAGGCTGCAAGCATGTGGTGTGGAAGGGGTCGGCCTTGGCCGCACTGCATTGTGGGAGGCCCCCAGAGCCCCCCATAATTTACGGAAGCCCCCCTAATATCGGTAGGTGTCCGAATTTTCCTCGCCGTTGTTGTTGTTGTTTGTTTTTGCTGAGTGAGATTTGGAAGTTTCTCTTTCCTCCTGCATGCGTGTGTAGCGGTGATGTATTTCCTGTGTCAAAGGTCAGCTCTCATTTTAGCTCATTTTTAAGAACGTGTCGCTGCCCTGTGGCTGATTAATGTTGCCGAATCACCTTTTTTATTCCGGTAGTGTTTTCTTGTTTATTGCGCTTTGCTCTGGAGTGCCCACAGTTGCTGATGCAAATTATAGAGTTTCCTCTCGGAGAAAACCTTGATGTACTGAAAGAAAAGGCTGTATTTGTATCAGGAAATTGTATCTGCTATGTACTTTGCCTTTAAAAAAAAAGTGGTCTTTTATTACTCATCCGTTGCATTCTGAAGAATTAGTTTTTGAACTGCTCGTAAAAGGCCGAGGGTTAATGCATTGCATTTCAGTCACTAATCCAATAAGGTGGACCACTGGGCCATAAAAAGAATCTGATTGGTGGATATGGACTGTGGGCGGGTTTTGGGAGTGGCCCGCGGACCAATGGGGATCTCGCGTGTGCTTCTGTGTGTGCCCAGTGGAGACGGCGCACTGCCGGCGGCTGAACGGGACGTACCGCCAGCGCCAGCTGGTGCCCACGGCGGTCTACCAGCACATGAAGATGCACAAGCGCATCCTGGGGCACCTGTCCTCCGTGTACTGCGTCACCTTCGACCGCACCGGCCGACGCATCTTCACGGTAAGATGGCGCCTCTTCCACCCCACCCCCCCCAGCTCGAATCGAGATTCGGTGGCTCGTCGGGTGCGCGCGGGTTCGAGCTGGCTCCCTTTGGTTAGAAGGGGCTTTTATTTGGTGGGAAGCAGTCTGACCCGGATTATGTGGTTTAATTGGTTCCCTTCCCAATGGCTTGATTGACATACTCGGGACAATTGTTTACGTCATAAAGCTTCTTTAATCAGTCGGGTGCATTTAGTATACTATATATTATATTTGTGTTTTATTTCGAGTTAACGTTGAAATAGGCAGCTGTTGGTTGTATTTACTTATATAGGCCGATTTGTTTTCTTTGTTTAAAGGGAGTATCATTGTAATAGGGATTGTCACTTTATCATAGTGGTTGAAACTAAAGCTTGGCTCGGTATGAATATGTTTCCTGCTGAATTAGGAGTGTCTGTGATTAAAGAAGTATGTGTGTGCACTTTGTGCTCATATCTGTCTCACTGCGAGGTCATATTATGGGTTTCCTGCGTGAGCTGTTGCCTGGTTTCCTGGAACTGAAGTACCTGCTCCAGTTCATTCACCACAATTTACAGTTGTTGTTGTTTTTATATATTTTTTTTTTGTGGTTTAGGGGTCAGGGCTCTTCAGAGTTTCTGTGGATTGGTCCTTAAAGGCTGACGGGTCCCTGTGGTGGTTTGGGGGGGGACGTCCTGTGGAAGACATCGCTCGAGAGGGGCGATCGTGCAGTGGCGGGATAGCGCACGTGTAGCCTTGCGTAGCAACGGCGGGTTGGGGGGGGGCGTGGCAGATAGCAACGCAGGCGTGGGGTCTCCAGCCCCGGAGAGCCGCCGGCTCCACCGGTTTCTGTTGTTACTCAGCGGCTGATTGGTCAATTACGGCAGCTGATCACGCAGCCCTAAGTCTCCTCATCTGGTTTCCCTAGTCTGAACCTGAACCGGTCTCCGATTTTAGAAAGAGAAAACAAAAAAAAAACAGCAAACCCTGCGGCTCTCCGGGACCCAGGCTGCAGACAGACCTCCGTTGGCTGATGGTAATTTAATGTGATGTTTCTTTGTCTGGATTTTGTTTAAAAAAAAAAAACCCAGCAAAATGAAATCCTCTGTGTGGAAGCCTTGTTAGTTCAGGCTGGAGGTTCCTGGGCATAATTGTTAGAATTCATCTTGGAAAGCAAAGCTTTGCATGGGTTTTATTTTCCTCCTTAAGGAAAACGCGTCGGCTTATTGGGGTCGCTGTGGAGCGGTTTGGGGCGTTTTGGCAAAAATCGGTTTGGGTTTTTTTCTTTCTTTCTTCGGTGCGGGACACCTCCCCGCGGGCGCAGAAGTTCCGGAGAATTCCGTGTGTCGGGAGGTGTGAAAGGAGGAAGTGCAACGTTCCCTCTGGGAATGCCGCTCTGCAGAAGGGTGTTTCCGCCTCGGCGAACAGGGCGACGGCGGGCCTGATTCAGATCATCCCGCCCCGCCAGAGAAGCCTCTTCACGCATGTGTTTCGTGTGAACGGTGGACGTTCGCGGAGAGGAGTCGCATTTCCGGTTCTTTCTGATGACTCAGGCATTGCAGCCTGACTTGGAACAGTTCTGAAGAAGGAGAATAATGCCATCGGTGTTTTTAAATACTATGCGGTGTTGTTCTTAAACTGATCCGTACCTGAGGCCACGTTCTTTTAAAAATGGCGCAACGTTTTCTGTGTGCCAGACGTTTTGGACTTACCATAAAACAGTTCATGAATAAAATGTATTCAGCAGATACTTCACGGAGTATGCACACTCTGCAATTCTGTCATTAGTTGCCAATCAGCAGATCCAGACCTGGAAATAATCTCTATTTTATGATTCATCTGAATAGTACTTTTTTTGTTTTCCTCAAAGGTCGGATGGTCAAGAGGGTTGCGTTAATTTGGCTTCCAGGTGAATAGCCCTGCTGTACAGACTGTAAGCAGCATGCCTTGAAACAAAGGCTAAATCAGAGAGGTTTATGGGTAGAGCTGCTGTCACTGTTCTGGCTACGTGCCCTTTTGCGCAGTGACGTGGAATCCTTTTGCCGACGATCCTCTTTAACGTTCCGCGTACGAACCCGAACACCTGGAGTCCAGTCCTGCGACGCTCTAGCTACAGGGGCCAGGTTCCCGAATACCGAGTCCAGTCCGTGTTGGCACCCGCAGCTCCGATGTTCCCCGCGGAACGTGGAGAGGGAAGTTGTTGTCTTGTTACGCGTGCCGGCGTGGTCCCGCTCCAGTTTTAACGCCGGTGATTAATGGTTCCCCTCTTCCCCGTAAGACGGAACGCGGCGAAGGATTCACGCCGCGGAAATTCCGCGTCGTTCAGCGCGTTTCTCCGTACGCTTGGGCTTTCATGTAGAAATTGAGATGTTTTTTTTTTTTTTTCGAGCAGACAGGCCAGAGAGATAAGGGTATTAATTTGTGTTCTTTCTCTCTTTCTTGGAAAACCACAGCTGCAGTTTTCTGCAGCCGGGGCTGGATTTTGGAGAGTCTTTGATATGTCACAGGGATGTTTACTGTTAGCGTAGTCAGGTATTGGCTCATGTTGTTTCTGCCCAAAATAAAAATATTAAATAAAAAAAAAAATACAAACGGTTTGAGCGTTGAATCAACATTTGTAAATTGTCACAAATCTGAGTGACTGAGCAAAATGTGTTGTCTAATATTAATATTTTCAAAACGCAGTAACTGGCGATGGTGAGTTTCGTGAATACAGGCTTGGTACATCTTTAGGGAAAGGTATATAGGTGAGCTAGGCAGGCATGAGCTGTCAGCTTTATCATCACACAATGCTAAACCACAAAACAGTTTGTTTAGATTTGTTCCAACTGAAGAAGGACTTTTAATACATTTTGATGAAGAATTGGAGCAAAAATAAAATAAAAATAATCATGCAAGCATGACCATGACATGCCTACCTTTATTTTGCTGGCAGGATTGTTCAGTTTGTTTCCCATTTAAAAACATTTTGAAATGCAGAATTCAGCTGATTAACCTTAACCAACGGTGGTTCTTGTTTGTTTGTTTTTCATTCACTGCGCAGTTCGTTCTTCATGTTTTTACTTTCCTTTCAAAATGTCTGGTCCAAAATAAAATGTTTATTGCGTTCTTAAGAGGTGAGTTGTTTAAAAAAAAAAGAAGGAAATACAGAACAGGAACACAAGGTGTCCTGAAAAAGGCTTTCGTTCACATCCCACGCTGAACACTACGAGTACTGACTGTGCACTTCCTGTGTGACTGTTGAACCAGTACTGACTGTGCACTTCCTGTGTGACTGTTGAACCAATACTGACTGTGCACTTCCTGTGTGACTGTTGAACCAGTACTGACTGTGCACTTCCTGTGTGACTGTTGAACCAATACTGAATGCGCACTTCCTCTGTGACTGTAGAACCAGTACTGACTGTACACTTCCTTTGTGACTGTAGCAGTACTGACTGTACATTAACAGTGTGATTGTATTTGCAGTACTGACTACACTAACAGCGATTGTAAAAGCAGCCCTACTAGTTCACACAGTGGATGTTAAACAACCACCTGTGTCAAGAACGGCACCCAGCAGGTGTTGCTTTGCACTTTAAATCTGGACCGTCGCGCAACCTGTTGTCCGCTACCAGACCCACCTGCGTGGCCGTATCGTCTGCATGCAGTTCGTTCCCTGACACCTGAAATGTAGCGTCGCTCGCGCAAAAGTGATATCGCGTGGGCGGCTTGGTTTACGGCTGTCCTTGCCGGTCGGGGAAATTGGAAAGGTTGGCCCGTCCGCCTGGCCCATCTGTCACCCACAAGGCCGCTAATACTTCAGGCACCCCCACGTCATATTTCCGGCGTGTCGGTGAAGTGGTCTTCCTCCCGGGAATCTGTCGCGTTTTGATGGAGCTTCCTGAAGAGGAGAGGACATTGGTTCCGTGCTCTTCAGCCTCTGATTTGCTAGAGAGAGGGGATAATGTTTTTCTTTGGAAATGGGACAGTGGGGCTTGTAGTCTTTTGAGTTGTATCTGGGTTATGTAATGTATTCTGGACCTTTGCTAATTGTAGTTACTTAAACTGACTCGTGCCCTGAAATCCATAAATGCACACACTAACACACACACACACACACACACACTAACACACACACACGCACACACACACTCACACTCACACAACCCCACAGACGCGCAGATG
This sequence comes from Anguilla rostrata, assembly GCF_018555375.3. Lineage (NCBI taxonomy): Eukaryota > Metazoa > Chordata > Actinopteri > Anguilliformes > Anguillidae > Anguilla > Anguilla rostrata. The sequence continues at coordinate 53,774,462 of NC_057938.1, read as the reverse complement.
TTCCAAGTGTGTTCTTCCTGGTCCTATTTTAAGAACTTTTAAAGCACATTCTGTTTTAATAGCTGACAACCAGTTTTTTGCAGTTTTTCTTTTTTTTTTTTTTTTTTTTAAATCTCAGTCATCCCCTCTAATTGGAAGAATGACTTAGTGCTTAAGTGGCATTTACATAAAGTACTTGAATTGCTCTGATTGGCGGTGTGGGGATAAATATGAGAAGATTTAAATGGCTGGTCTTTGTTTTGAACATGGCTTAATGGAGTTTGGCCTGGTGGCTCATTGTAGTCTAGCCTACATTCGGTACATTGGGTTCACATTAAGAATGAATTTCGCGGTGAAAAATGTGTGTTGGAATTGCGAATAGTCAGTACGTTTCCTGTGGGGTGTTTTTTGTTAAATGTTCTATTGCGTACATAACGGCTGATTTTACTTGCTGGCCTTTTGATTTGTACAAAATCAGCCGAGCACAGTCTGGCCTAACCTTTCTCTGTGACACGAGACAAAGAAAGTTGAATTTTTCACAGTTCTGTAAAACATTTGAGCCCAGATAAAGGGTTAAATTCACTGATTTATTGGTGACGTGGGCATTATGTTCACTCATCAAACCATATATTAACAATGTTTTTTTTGTACGTTAAAGCAGTCTAATGCTAAAGGCTATGGTATTTGCATATTGAACAGATGATGCTAATCATACAAATTATGTGTCCACAATAAAGCTTTGTTCAGTATCTGGCCAAAGCTAGGCATTCTTCTCCATTTTTTCCCTCTTACATGTCTAGAGATTCATTTTAAGCAGTTTTGTAAAATATCAAACATTAAAAGAATATTTACCAACGCATTTGGCTTCCCAAAAGAACTCTTACATACAGTACAATGGTTTTGGGCAGGTGTTTGTAGTTAAGCAAGAAAAGTTCTTTGGAAGAACAGGGCACAAAGTTAAATTCTGGTGCTTGGACTGTGCTTTAAGAAAATCGTTCAGGAGAGTTTGGACTGAACCGTCTGAGGCCTCACCAGAACGTAAATCAGTTTTAGAAGCCGTGTGGTAATTCGGTTAGTTGGTGATGATGGCCACTGTTGTTGTCGATATTTCAGTCACGTACAGTAGAGTGATGTAGCGTACAGTTTTGGGAATGTGCAGCCGCTTGTATTTCTTCCGGCATTGAAATGTGGTGAAGGAGCCCGGTCGCGCCGTGAGATTGTGTGGAAATGTATTTCATGTCCAGCGGTCGTCTCTAAACTGCCAGGACGTTTGATTGGATGCGCTTCCGGGCGCGACCTCTTGTTATTCGCTGTGAGATCTGGCGAAGCCTTGGTTACCGCGGCGATGAAGATTTTTCGATGTACGGCGTCACAAAATCAAATTCCTCTTCGCTGTGCTCGGGAAAAATAAATGGACTCAACTATAGCTAGGTCAATTTAGTATTCTGCTGTTTACCCCAACCCCCCCACACCCCTCCCCCCCCCCACCCCAAAATGCTGTCTCTTCCCTGTCTCAGTAGATTTGCATTTTAGATTTCTGAAGACATTCAAATATTACATCTTGTCTCTGGAGGATTATAATGGCCTTGCCGCCTGTAATGCATGGAGTTTTAAGGTGACAATGGAAGACTTGTTATTTGTGGACAAGGGGGGGGGCAGGGAGAGGGGGGAATTTTAGAAATAATTTCTCCTTGTTGTTTCTGAGTGCCCAGACGCCTTCGTAACGGCACCACCGGAATGTTTTACAGAATTAGGGGGCAGGTTACGGGTTCAAATCCCTGGCAGGGCACAGCTGTTGTACCCCGTGAGAGAGGCCCTGGAACTCAAGTACTTCAGTACAAACATTCAAGTGTGATAGTACGGGCACAGTGACACAATTTTAGCTGTTTTGGCTCTATCATCTGGATACCGTCAAATTACAGCTGGCAGTCTGCAGCTTAACCTGATGTTCATGGTTTTATTTCAAATCCAGCGTGCTGGTGTACAGAGACAAAGAAAGAAAAATAAAAGGTCACTCTCCTCGGTACTTTTGCATTTCACTGCTTCTAGCAGTATAAATGGATAGTTTGTACAAGTGGAAGCAGTGTAAATGGCTCTGAAGAGTCAGCTTACCAAACAAACAAACAAACAAACAAACAAACAAATAAATAAAGCTCGGGTTTATGGCGTTTAATTTGCATCCGGAGATGTCCGATCTGTCTGGCGTTTCGCGCGTACAGTGAGCGAAGCGTTTAAGTCGCGATGTTTCCCCGCACCATTGTTTTCCTTCTTTAATGTGGCCCTACATCACATAAATGCCAAGCAGTTGTGTAGCTGCGCGAATGTGAGCGGCATAACAAGGAGAGACATCAAATAGTGTCGTATAATTATTTTAGCAGAATCTGAAAACAGAATCAATGGCAATAAAACCATATGGCCAGTAAGACAAATTAATCCCTTTGATGACTTCTGACGTTCTTACTGATGAAAGCGATATTGGCTCATTTGATTGTATTAAATGTTGGGTAACACGGAGTTAGATGCCCCCTGGGGTTGAAGCCCTCCTGCCCCTCCCTTAATTTTCTTTTCTTCTTGACCAATAGATTGTGGCAAATTTCATCTCTGCACGTTTATTGAATGTCTCTGCTGTTTTTACGTTTTTACATTTTTACCGGGCTCACTGCATTTGTGTTCTTTATTCCACTGGAACCTGTTTGAGGCAAGTTGATCGATTTTTGTGACCGGAAGCCATCCTCTGTACATTTGTGTTAAAGGAGTACCATGGTGGTTGAACGTGACACTTCCCAGTTGTCCTCAGGCAACAACAAAACAAATGTGAATAATTTTTTTATTCTTCAGTCATTTCAATGTACTTTAAAACGTATTTTTCTAAGCCTAAATTTCCCACTATAAAAATTCACCCGAACCGTCTGGGCGTGGTAATGAGAACTGTCAGTTAGCTATGATTGACAGACCGTGCCCGGTTACCATAGCTACCCCCATGATACGCGCTCTCTTTGGGAGACTGAATTTTCACAAGCTAGCTAGCTTAGTAGTATATCAAGTATCGATAGATAGCTAAGGTAAGAACGTTGACTTATATCCAGTTATAATTTTTGCTATCTAGCTAGCCAAGTTAAGATGAAAGCACAACTATAACGTCCTCATAAAAGCAAACTAGCAAGCTAACGTTATCGATAGCATTGCCTTATGAAAGCAAACCTCCTAGCTAGCTAACGTTAGCTAGCTAGCTAAATGAATATAACCAGAAATAATCTAAAGGCACTCTAATTTAAGTGAACCTAACGTTAGTCAAATATTTGCATTGTCTGAACAGCAGGACGGTGTGTCCTGTCAGATTTCTTTACGGGGCGTGGAAATAGGAGTGGTTACTGTATTCGTGACGTAGAAAAATGACAACTTTCTCAACCGGTTGAAAATATGATGATGAATTTAAAACGCATATTTCTCCAAAAATACAGAACGGACATATTTAATACTTTGCTCATTGTGTTTCTTCAATGCCTCTTGTGCAAATAGCACATAAAACCGAGAAAGTGTGAAAATCACCATGGTACTCCTTTAAGCAGTACATGAATTGGTGTGTTTGGGGGATCAATGGGAAGAATAATTCATTTGTTTTGAAAGACAAAAAAAAACTCAACTTTAAAAAGTGGAGATATAAAGTTGCTCCTTTTGGGGCATCATGGCCCATAGTACATCTGTAACTATTTAGTTGGATTTTGTTGTGTTGAGTTTCGCCCTCTTACAGTGTATGTCCCCGAACGGCATATTGGTTTAAGCATAAAGGTTATGTAAGTGCCAAACTAATGTCCAAATATGTCCTAATCTGGAAACATGCATTGTTCTTAGGTGGCAGAATCTTCCCCTGTCTTACCCAACTCTCTAATGATCGAGGACGTCTTTTTATATGAAAAAGAATCAGTGTTCACCATGACAGTGGCTGAGGTTTTTTTTTTTTTTTTTCCCTGTTAAGAGCGAAAACAAAGGATGAGAAAAGAATTTTGAAAATCAAATAATTTATTATAAAAATAAATGTTTTGGAATGAAGGTCTCCTTCTTTGTTTCTTGTTAAGAGGATTTATCAAAGGAGAACACTCTTTTGCGGAACGGAGCTGGAATGTGTGTGTGTGTCGGATTTCTGACAGCCAGTGTGTTCCCCTCCCCTGCGGACCCAGAGAGGAGGGGGGAAAAAAAGAAAAAAAAAGTAAAAGATAGCAATCTAAAAAAAAAAAAAAATGGGAGAATGGGAGATGGTAGAAGTAGCCTGGCGGTGAAAAGCACTATCAGTGTACGGGGGTGGGGGGGCGGTTGGTGGGGGGGGGGGGTGTAGCGCAGGAGAGAAAGATAATGGATTGAAGATACGGCTCCTGACAAGAAAAGCTCTGAGTTTTTGAAACAAATTTCCGCTGGATGTGGGGGGGGGAAAAAAAGTGGAAAACGAGTCTCGGCGACGCGTGGTAGGGGTCACGGACCCCGGGTACGAGCCCGTGCGAGACGCCGTTTACAGTGCATGCTGGGAAAAGCTAGAGATCGGGGCTTAGGTGAGTCGTTTTTGCAATCTTTGCTTTTTTTTCTTTTTGGCTGGACCGCAACGGCGGGGCCAGCCCTACAAACGCGAATGTCTGTGACTGGGTGACTGAGTGACTGAGTGATGAAGTTACGCAATTGGTCGGCCGAGTTTTCGCACACCCATACACTAGGTCTTGACCTGGTCTTGTTCTTGTCTTGACTAAGCTGTTGATCCATTTTCAAACCGGTCTGAAAGATTCACAAAGATGGCAAAGAAGAATAGACACTCACCTGAAGGCACTTCACCAGTCTCACCAAGAATTTTATTTTTATTTAATATTCATGAGTCATCATCACTTTATATAGATATTCTGTTTTTTTGTGTTTGTTTTTACCACCAGCAGTAGCCTACATTCTAGGGTGTGCGGCCTGGTTGGAAAACAAGCACATTTACACGTCTCCAAGTAATTGGCAGAACAATTTATTTTAGCACTTGCAGTGGATTGATTATCCCTTCTCCTCTGGAGGGAGAGAGAGGCTGTGGCGTTTTACTGAAATTATGCGCGTTAGGCTGCCGTAGTGGCTTTCTCCTGTTATATTATGAATATGTTTGAACACAAAGGGCTGTTGAAACACAGCAGTAACCACGGCAGCGGATGTTCAGGGGAATTACTCAGAGTGTTTGTTCGGTGGGAGTTGGGCGTCGTGCTTTTTTTTCTCACTCTGTTGTATCGCCTTTGGCGACCAGTTGTGGAGAATTATCCCCCCGGGGGCTAACGCGAGATTGTGATGGGGGGGACGCTTCATTATTTTTGCGAATGTCTCGCGTAATTTTTGTGGGAGGACACAGCAAACCGGGCCAGGAAGAAACTTGGAACTTGGGCACCAGGAGGGTGGAATTGTGGACGAATAAAATCTGTTTTATTTATCTCATCTCTTAAATACTGCTGACGCTGCATTTATCACCTCTGGCTATTTCCGTCCTCCGTTTGTGAAGCGGAGTTTGCGGCCCGTTACTGTAAGTGCTGCGCGTCCTGTATGGGAGGTTATATATTGCGTACTTACTGTGTGTAAGTGAGAGGCGGGTAAAGTGCAGCTGAACCCGGCCCAGGATAACGGATTTCGGCCAATGGGCTTTGGAGGATCGCTGCGGTCTGTGAGGTCGCCTCAGAGGTCGTTCGGCTGCGTGTCGTGCGTTTGCGTCCCTGGACTCTGAGCGGATGGGTCGCCCCGGCGGACCTGAGCTCAAAGACCGCGGACGTTATAAATAGCGTTCAGGTTTCGGGGGCCCAGGCTGATGTGTGTTCAGGAACGCCACAGCAGCGGGCGCCGCTCCTCCGCGTGACGGTTCGAGAGCAGGTATCGAGCAGCGTTTGCCTTGCCCTGGGGTGGTATAAGTGCTAACTAATGGATAGCAGATTTTAATGGACGGCAGGTTGGGACTCGCCCTCTCCTGTGTGGCCATTATAGCCCTTTAGGGTGTGACATCACACGTATGCGATTAGAACGTTAAGTGGACATTATGATGTAATAATCACTGCTGGTAATTGAAAGCGATGGAGTTCCAGAGCTCTGAATTAAAGAAAAGATCAGTAACACGTGATTAGACTGTTATTAACTGAACATTCTAACGCTGATGTGACAGTCACTGCTGGTCTTTGAAAGCAGCGGAGTTCCAGAACACTTTTGACTTCTGGAATTCTGAAGAAAGCGTTCCAGAGAGCCTGCTCTTCAGAGGGGTCGGTGTGTGTGTTTCAGGGCTCCGACGACTGCCTGGTGAAGATCTGGGCGACGGATGACGGGCGGCTGCTGGCCACCCTCCGCGGCCACGCGGCGGAGATCTCCGACATGGCCGTCAACTACGAGAACACCATGATCGCCGCCGGCAGCTGCGACAAGATGATCCGCGTCTGGTGCCTGCAGACCTGCGCCCCGCTGGCCGTGCTGGAGGGCCACGGGGCCTCCATCACCTCCCTGCAGGTAGGGCCCCCTGTCACTGTACGGGTAGAGCCCCTGTTACTCTAAGTTAGGGCCCCTGTCACCCAGCAGGTTGGGCCCCTGTTACCCTTCAGGTGTGGTCCCTGTCACCCTGCAGGTAGGCCCCCCTGTCACTCTGTAGGTAGGGCCTCTGTAATCGTATAAGTAGGGCCCCTGTTACCCTACAGGTAAGCCCCCTGCATGTAGGGCCCCCTGTCACCCTACTGGTAGCCCCCCTGAAACCATACTTGTAGGGCCCCTGTCACCCCTATGTGTGTTTGTGTGTGTGTGTGTGCGTATGTGTTTATGCCCGTGTGTGTGTATGTATGTGTGATATAGAGTTATAGAGGGAGACATGTTGTATAACGCGTGTGTAACTGTGTGTTTTTAATGGGAGTGAGTGTTGTAGCAGTGCAGTGTGTTTGCGGGCGCGGGATGCTAATTCAGCCTGTGTGATCCGCTCCAGTTCTCCCCGCTGTGCTGCGGCACCAGGAGGTACCTGTCCTCCACGGGGGCCGACGGCTCCATTTGCTTCTGGCAATGGGACGCCAGGACGCTCAAATTCAGGTCAGCGCTCTACCCCCCTCTCTCTGTCTCTCTCCCTCTCTCTCTCTCTCTCTCTCTCTCTCTCTCTCTCTCTCTGTCTCTCTCCATCTCTCTCTCTCTCTGTCTCTCTCGCTCTCTCTCTCTCTCCCTCTCTCTCTCCCCCTCTCTCTCTCTTTCGCTCTCTCTCTCTCTGTCGCTCTCTCTCTCTCCCCCTCTCTCTCTCTCTCTCCCCCCTCTCTCTCTTTCGCTCTCTCTCTCTCTCTCTGCAGCCGGAAATGCTGATCAACCTCTCACACACCTCTGCTGCTCCTCTCTCTGTGTTTTAAATGCTTCGCCCCATGTTGGATGAGGCACAAACAGGGCTGTGTCTCTTGGTGTAGCGTACTGTCATTAGCCAATCATTTCACACCTTTCATACTTTCCTGTACTTCAGTAACACTGTGCGGAAGGTAGTCGTTGTAAGTGTCCTTTGGAAAATCCCTGCTGTTCCCAGCATGCATTGCAAACACAGCCAAGCCCTAAGCCCTCAGCATTGTTTAGCCATTTCAGCCTTTGTCCTTGTCTTTCATTTTAATGAAAGATTTTGTGTTTCTCTATGTGACAGTTAAATATTTATATTAATTATGTTATGTTATGTTATGTTATGTTATATCCCCTATTTTATTGGTTTTAGCACGGACTATTGCCAGTATAGCGGTAGTCTTTATGGGTGATGAGCGAAGTTAGCTTGGACGCGGTCATTTCGGTGTAAGGTTAGGATGGCGTACGGGGTCTTGAGGAAACAAGCTAAAATATGTGTGTACACCTGTGTGTGTGTGTGTGTGTGGTTCTGCGTGTGTGTGTGTGTGTGTGTATGTGTTTGTGTGTGTGTGTGTGTGTGCGTGGGTCTGCGTGTGTGTGTGTGCCTGTGTGTGTGTCTGTGTGTGGGTCTGTGTGTGTGTGTGTGTGTGTGTGTATGTGTTTGTGTGTGTGTGTGTGTGTGCGTGGGTCTGCGTGTGTGTGTGTGCCTGTGTGTGTGTCTGTGTGTGGGTCTGTGTGTGTGTGTGTGTGTGTGTGTGTGTGTACACGTGTGTGTGTGTGTTTGTGGCAGCAGTCAGAGACCCAGCAAGTTCACGGAGCGTCCGAGGCCCGGGGTCCAGATGATCTGCTCCTCCTTCAGTGCCGGTAACTTCCCTTTCACCCCCCCGAACTTCCTGCTCCTCTCCATACACTTCCGGGGCAATGGTGGCGCTGTTGCTAGGGAACTGGGGTTGTGTGTACAGGGCTGGGGGTTCGATTCCCTGGGTAAGGGTTCACACCAGCTTAGCTTCAGTATGGATATGTAACTGTACTTACTTTATACTTTATTGACCCCGTGGGGTAATTTGTCCTCTGCATTTGACCCATCCTAGTTACTTAGCAGCAGTGGACAGCCACAGCGCAGCACCCAGGGGACCAGCTCTGGTTCTGAGGACAGTGCTTTGGTCAAGGGCAGTGGCAGTGGCAGGAGTGCGCCAAATGAAAATGTATAAATGTCAGGTGTTAGTGACAGCTTCTGTGTGTGAGGGTGGCTTTCCCTTAATTAGTCATCCGTTCGTTTCTGTCAGTGTGGTGTAGTGGTTAGTAACTCGGAGGTTGCTGGTTCAATTCCCCGGAGGGGCGCAGATTGTATGTATAAGCATATTTTTTAATAAAGAACATAAATGGCTCTTCAAAATGCCTAAAAATATGTTTTAAAAAACTTAACTGATTAAATTTATTATTTAAAAAAAAAAATTTTTGTCACTGCTTTAATTGGTGAAGCTGCAGTCACCGTGCTTAATATTCATGAGGTGACGACCCCTCTTCAATCCCAGGAACTGTGTAAAGTAGCCGAGATCCAGGCCCAAACAGCGAGAGGTCCTGAAACACCAATACTGGGTTTATGGGGACATGTGATGGCTTTATGGGGACGTGTGATTGGAAGCGGGTGACCTCAGAAGCCTTGATTTTTTAAAAACGTTTTCGTGTTCAGGTGGCATGTTCCTGGCGACGGGCAGCACGGACCACATCATCCGGGTGTACTACTTCGGGTCCGGGCATCCCGAGAAGATCTCGGAGCTGGAGTCTCATACTGTGAGTGTGTGTGGTGCAGCACTCGCCCAAATTTACCCCGCCGTTGCCTCGTTTTGGCTTGGCCTGTATCGTGTGTAATCCTGTCTTAATTTTCTCCCTCCTCTCTCTCTTTCTCTCTATCTCCTTTGTTTTTTTTTTTTACAGGATAAAGTGGACAGCATACAGTTCTCAAACTGCGGCGAAAGGTACTTCTTTTTTTTTATTTGTTTTTTTTTAATCCTCTCCTGTTCTCGCGAATTGCATTTTCGTACTCGTCCTTTTTGAAAGTCTTTCAGGGCGTTTGATTTGATGTTGTCGGCAGAAGGTGCGGTGGTGGGTAGGGTTTGGGGATTTTTTTGAAAATTACAACGTTGCCTACCTGCTCAGTGGTACCGGGGCTTAACGGAGTTTTAGAAAATCTCCCAACTTCCTCAGAAAGCAAACGGAGTAGGCTGCTGCTCCGCTGTGGCAGGGGAGCAGCCTTTCATTTCGCCTCGTCCCGAAATCCCCTAATTTCGCCATTGTCTCTCGGGTTTAATGAGGTCTTGCCACCGCCGAGGAGTGAGTGTGTGCGCTTGGAAAAACCCAGGGGGTTCTGAAAGAAAGGAAGAAAGGAAGAAAAGAAAGAGAGAGAAAGGAAGAAAAGCGAGTTTAAGTGCAGCCAACAGTAATGGGGAAAAAAAAAAAAAACCTCAAAAGATGTGAAATGTGTAATTGGAACGGGGGGGGGGAGAAAAAAGCTTCTGAGCCTGTTCTTGTGCTGCCTCTGTACAGTTCAGAGAGGGGGAGAGAGAGAGAGAGAGAGAGAGAGAGAGCAGGAGAGAAAGACTAAGTGAGGGAGAGAGAGTACAGGAGAGAGAGACTGAGAGAGGGAGAGAGAGAGAGCAGGAGAGAAAGACTAAGTGAGGGAGAGAGAGTACAGGAGAGAGAGACTGAGAGAGGGAGAGAGAGAGCAGGGGAGAAAGAGAGAGAGAGGGAGAGAGAGGGCAGGAGAAAGAGAATGCAAGAGAGAGGGAGAGAGCTGGAGGGAGAGACTAAGGGAGGGAGAGAGAGTACAGGAGAGAGAGACTGAGAGAGGGAGAGAGAGGGCAGGAGAAAGAGAATGCAAGAGAGAGGGAGAGAGCAGGAGAGAGACTGAGGGAGGGAGAGAGAGTGCAGGAGAGAGAAGGAGAGCAAGAGAGAGCTGGAGAGAGAGCGAGAAAGAGAGACTATTGTACACAGTTCCTTAAGCTGCAGAAATAAGGCGCAGCTTCCGCCTTGCCGTCCGGGTGTGGCACATCCAGCGTTGCCCGTGTAAGCCAGGCCTGGGAGACACACCGTGGGGGCACATTTCAAAGCGCGTGCGTTCCTAACGTTCATACGCGTTGCATTTCAGTAAACTGAAACGAGGGACCTCAGCACCGCCAAAAGAAATATGGATCTACTTTGAACGTCTTTTTCTTCTCGTCCCTATTGTGGAAGCAGCCGAGGCAATCGTTAACAGGGTGATCGCGCTCACAAAAAAAACTTTTGTGAACGCGTCCCTTTTCTTTACCGGGGAACAACTTGAAACTAGCCAATTAAGGAGGTGAGCCGCAGTAGCCTTTATCCGCGCCTGAGGCCTTCCGCTCAGCTTAGCCGGCTAGCATGCTCTCCTCGCCAAGAAAATTCATTACAACAAGAGGAATTTGTCTTGTTTGTACAAACCCGTTTTTTTGCTATCAATTTAAATATCATACCTCGCACAGGTTTTTTTGGGGGGGGGGTTTTCTGTGAAGTATTGTAAATGTTTTGTATGCCAATGAGAGAAATATAGATGGTATCCGTGGCAAAATACCAGCGTGCACAAAGATCTGAGCGATCAGATTGGGTTTTCGCCGATATGTCTGAAATGTAATATTGCAGGTGCACCGCCTTTTAAATAAATCTCATCGCGTCATCAAGGGAGGCTGTAAACCAGCAGGCTTATTCTGTGAATTCCTCATAAACCCACAAAATAAATGCAATTTCATGTATGAAGCAGATCATATGTGATTATGACCACATATTAAAACACGGTCTGAAGTGCTGTGGGTTTATGTCAGTTGAATCTGAATCACTGGAAGAATCAAGTAGGGCACAAAACTGAAAATAAAATTCCTTTCTGTGTGAAGCGAAATACTACACTGGAGGCTGAAAGCAGTCAAAACTATAATGGCTAGTGTGGTGGGTTCTTTCTCTTTTGATAGAACCTGGTTTTCCCTTCCCCAAAACAACGCTTTGTGAGTTTGCATAGACAACATTTAACGCAAAATATTTACAATAAAATAATTTGCTTTAGGCCCTCCACACTTTTGTACATTGTCCAAATAGAGATCACGTGTCCCATGCGGTGGAGTTGAAACGCAGTTTGCCGTTTCCTTTCCGTGCGTGTGCCCGCTCTTCACAAGGTGGGGGGGATTGTGGGTAATAAGCGACGGACGCGACCGCGGGGAGCGGGGCCGCATTCCTGTTTGTTTACCCGTCGCCGGGGGCAGGGTGACGCGTGACGCCTGCTCCTTCCAAAAACCCTCTTTAACGCTACGCGGTTTATTTATAGAAGTGCTTTTCTGCTCCCCCCCCCCCCCCTCCAGAATTACCGTGCTCTCTACCCCGCCTCTAGGAGACGGTTGATCCTAACGCGTTGGTGACAGGCTCTGAGATTAGTTTGTCCACTCCTACGGATTGAAACTATTGTTCCATGATAACAGAGAAGCGGGAGGGGGTAGGAGATAGGGGGTAGAGCTAATGTAATTGCTAACGTAATTAAATAGCCTTCCTCCGAACTGTAGGCTGTTCTCACGTCCTTCCCCAAATCCTCCTCTCGCTTCCTGCCCCTCTGTCCCAGACCCAGAGTGTCCCGGGAGAGCTAGAGAATCTTCCAAATTTATTTAAAAAAAAAAAAATCAGACCCAGGAATTCGGGCGAGGTGAGAGAACTTCCCAAATCAACGGCTAAAATCGGTCGGCTAGGTGTTGCATAACAGCAGGGAATCTGCAGACCCTTTATCCAGCGCCTTCTCCGGGACCAGCTGAGGATCGCGGCTCCCCGTCCTGTTTTTAGAACGAGTCAAAAACAATAACACACCCCCCCGAAGCCTCGCCTCACCTCGCCTCTCCTCCTCCTCCTCCTCTTCCTCCTCCTCTTCCCGGCTGAGTTAAACTGGAGTGTGCGGGATTCGGGGTTAATACCGTCCCCTCCCCGAGGCGTCTTTGTGCCGATCGCTCCTCTGACAGCGTAATGGCTGCCGCTGCTAATGGACCGCTCGGGGGCGGCGTCGTCTTGTTTACCTTTTTGCCCTCGTGAACCCCGTTTGCATGTGATGTATGGATTT